>NW_012133841.1:89440-106662 GCF_000403515.1 Pseudozyma hubeiensis SY62
TCGAGCGATCTCATTCCGTCCCGTAGAGACCAATTCTTCCCTTCTCTCCTCCATCCACACCTTCAACACCATCATCGACGACGACGACCTTTCGTTGTGGTGGATCGCGGATCACTTCTTTCTTCCCCCGGGGCAGGCTCCCCACCTTTTTTTTTCTCTTTCCATTTCTTCTACTTCAAGGCTTCGAGTTGGTTCAGCAGGATCTGAACGCCAAACTATTCATTCCAACAGCACCTGGCATTGATCGATGTCAAGCTAGCCTGTTTTCTTTCTTTCGACTCGTCAAGAATCTTTCGTACAACAAAGGGAGGACTAAGCCGGTCTTGTTCCGTCTCCGAACTTCAATTCCTGGAGGTCATCAAGAATGTTACCCAAATGGTTGATCACCTCGCTCATCCTAGCGTCGGCAGGAGGAGAGTTGGTGCAAGCCAGGAGCGTCGGACAAGTTTCTGCAGGGGAGGGGAAACAACGTGATCTGTTTGATCAGTTGCTACACAATTTGGCAGGGAAGTATTTCCCAGGTGGTGGTGATGGCACGGGTAAATTGCAGTGGACCGTTCATCCGCTGCCGAGGAAGAGGCAGCTCAACTTGAGCCCGAGCATCTTTGGAGGTGGTAGCGGTGAGGACAGCAGTGGTGATGCGACGAGTGTGGGCGGTGGTGGCGGCGGAGGGGGGAATGCGATGCCAGCTTCGATCCTAGCGGCAGCGTCCGCGGCGGCGAACACTGCTTCACCAAGTGCGAGTGCCAGTGCTAGCGCTACAGGCAACACGGATCGTTCGTCTGCTACAGCAAGCAACACTCCTGCTTCATCCGCTTCCTCTAATCCGCCAGCTTCTACGTCTGCAGCTCCAACCTCGTCAGCTGTCCCGCTATCCAAGATCATCACCAGCAATTCCGCCTCCTCGACCTCTTCTCCCAGCACCACCTCTTCCTCCTCATCCACCTCCACCGCTTCACCCACCTCAACCTCGTCACCCTCCAGCTCCGACCAAGCACTCCTCTCCCCGAAGAACAAGTTCTTCCCACTCGTCGTCACCGGACTCGCCGCCGCCGGTCTGGTCGCTCTCATGATGCTCATCGCCATCGCCCGCTGTCTCGCCCACGACCAGCTGCGAAGGGACAACCTCAAGAAATCCTACGGCTTCGACGACTCCTCCCCCAAAGATCGCTTCACATCCGCACCGATCGGAGCGGCTCGATCGATCCGTCGAGCGCTCACCAAGAAGAAGCAGCTCGGAAGCTTCGCCCGGCGAACCCAGGATGGCTCGGTGCTGATCGAGGTCGGGGACGAAGTGTTTGCGGTACCGCCGCATCTGGCGGATAGCTATCGCGAGAGGATTTTGAGGGAGAAGAGGTCGAGGAGCGATTTGTCGAGCGAATCGAATGGGTTTGGGGTCAAGGCAAAGTATCTTAGCGACGGGGGACCGGATGGCGATGAGGAGCAGGCGAGGATGAAGTACGACGCAATGTTGGACGGGGAGGGAGGAGGTGTGAGGAGGAGTTTGAGTCAGAGGTTGGGCGATAGGTTGCGATCGCTTACGGGTGGTGCAGCCGAACCGGTGGAGGAGAAGGCTGCCTTCTCGTTTGCTTTGCAGAACCAGCCGCGAGGGGCGATGCGACAGAGCGATCTCACCGCTCGTCAAGGTGCACTCACCCAAGGTGCACCAGGTTGGTCCATCTCACAACGTCAGAGTTCAGCGGGCTACACCGCTCCAAAGCAACCAAAGGAAGAGTTCGGAACGGCAAAGATCATGCCTCGAAGCAGTCCTCCCCGACCGCCTGCCCTGACCCCGGCTGCCACCGCTCCATCCCACCCTCTACCTGCTCCCACCACTCAACGCACCAAAGCACGCAAACCACCCCCCAAGCTAGAGCTCTCGCTGCTGACCTCCAAGTTGGCCGAACTCGAACGTCTACCCGCCAGCTCCTCGCTCACGCACTCATCCCGCGCCTCGGCCAACGGAACCTTCGGCGCACCCACCCTCTCCACCACCTCCTCTTCCGACCACACCTCGATCCCCGGTGCCTTCCCTGAACGCACCAAATCCCTCTACCGCTCCAACACCAAACCCTCCGACACCGTCGGAACCTACCGTCACCGACCCTCCTCCGCCGTCCGCTCCAAAACCCACCACAATCGCGATAGCACAGCCCTAGGCTCACCCACCCGCTTCACCCACGAAACCCACCGCATCCCCGTCAACCCGGAGAAACCTCAACCCGCCAAAACTTCCGACAAAAGACCCCTCCCCATTCCCCCACCTTTCTCCCTCCCCAAGTGATGTACGCGCTCCCCTCCCCACATTGATGTACGTTAGATCTTCTTCACACACTTTCATTTGAAATGGAAAGAGAAAACCCAAAAACGTTGCTTGTGTACGCAGTCGATGAGTGACAGTATACATCTTATCGGAAAACCAAGCCTGTTTCTGTGAAAACTTCGTTCAAGCTGCCATGGAACGAAAGTTGAAAGTGGATCCCTTGGAAGCGCCACTCGGATACCTGTGCTGCGAAGCAGCCGACGCGTTAAATCCTCTGGGCGGCGGAAACTGTGCGCTAGAGGTGAAACTCAACGACCCCGACGTGAGTGGCGGACTGGGAACTCGACTGATCTGCGGGCTCTGCGCGGCTGTGCTGCCGCCGTTGGGACGCGCAAGGGTCGCGCTGGCGGTCCGGATGGGCGGTGCAGCCACAGGCGGCGGAGGGACGCGTGAAGGGGGAGCGGCAGATGGTGCAGGAGGTGCTCGGATGGGCGGTGCTGCCCGACCTGGCGGAGGCGGTGGAGGCGCTGACGAAGGCGCTGCAGCGGCAGAGCTGGTGCGGGAGTGACCTCCAGAGGAAGGAGGCGGTGGCGGTGGTGGTGCTGCAGAGCGACGGGGTGGTGTAGGAGCTGAAGAAGCGGGAGCAGGAGGAGGCGCGGGAACGACACGCGACGGTTGTGGGCTTGCTGCTGCTGCAGAAGGAGGCGGGGGAGGCGGCGGAGGAACGGCGGATGGTCGAGTGGGCGTCGGTGGAGCTGCTGCGGCTGGTGCTGCTGGAATAGGTCGCGAGGTAGAAGGCGGCGGCGGAGGCGGTGGTGGTGCAGCAGCACCTGGACGACCTGGCGGTGGCGGCGGTGGTGCTGCACTTGGAGCACTGCTCAGCGGTCTGCCCGGGGGCGGCGGAGGCGGAGCGGGTGCGGCGACAGCGCTGGGCCGACCTGGAGGTGGCGGTGGAGGTGGAGCAGGCGATGATATGGTGCTCGGTCGACCAGGCGGCGGAGGAGGAGGCGGTGCGATTGGTGCACTGCTCGCGGGTCTGCCAGGAGGTGGTGGTGGCGGAGGTGGAGCACCGCTCGGCGCTGCTGCTGCTGGCCTACTCGGCGGGGGTGGCACGTTTCTTCCCGGCAAAGACGGTGCGGCTGCAGATGGCGGAGGAGGCGGTCCCCTTGGTGGTGCTGGCCGGCCTCCTGCAGGGGGCGGAGGCGGAGGAGGACCCGCTGGTGATGCTGCGGCAGGACGAGAAGGAGGTGCACTGGCTCCTGGTCGAGCGGGTGGCTTTCCGAGACTTGCATTGATGGCCGAGCCCGCACCGCTCGGTTTGAGCTTTGGCATTCCACCAGCGAAAAGACCTCCTAGACCCGGCGGTCCACCAAGCATGGAGCTACCACCTCCTGAGGATGCATCGCCAGAGCGCGTGATGCTAGATCCTCCCCCTCCTCCTCCCGCACCGCCGCCGCTCTTGGGATCGAGTTGAGGTCCGGAGCGATCATTTGTGACAGCCTCTGTTGGTAGGGAGAAGAGCGAAGGCAGACTGTTAGCTACAAGCGTACTCGAGCATACCCTACGACGGATGAAACTCACTCTTCAAACCCTTTCCCTTCTGGATCGACGACAAGAGATCCGCATTCATCGTGAGGTGCTGCGGCTACTCGCGCAGAGCAGCGATATGTTCGTGGGAGTGGTGGAAAGCGTAGCGAGATCCGTGACCCTTTGTCGAAAGCTTTGCTTGCAGTCCTTGAGACCTGTGTTGCGAATCTGGCAAAGATGACGGTGCTGAGTTGGTCGTGTGGAGCAAGGATGCAGGGGGCTGTGCTCGTGGTCCGTGACACGCCAGACCCAAGCGACGGCTTCTGGAATGCAATTCTCCCGTTTCCGAAATACCGATCGGATCGTCATCGCTCCGATCCACCGATCCAAAGCTCTTCCAAGATTCTTTTTTGATCTAACACTGTGTAACGCTGGCGTAACAGAATTTAAAAAGCGAACTCTCAACAAGACTCTCACACATCGTGTGATCATGTCTGTACGGTTTACTGTGGTCACGATCTCTGTTCTAAGAGCAGTGTCATGTGGTCGTCTTGCTCTTCAGCTCACATCAATAGACAAGCAGAGTAACAGAGCGCGCTGCGGATTCGGCTAGGCCAGGTCTTGCGGGGAAGGCGAATCGCTTATCTGTGTAGTGCAGGGACACCATACCGCTAGCGCCAAAAATTGTAGACTGTTCACGATTTTAGCTCGAGCGCTCTTGACCACGATTGATCCGAGCTTTTTCGACTTTTGTTCGCAAGCTCGAGCCGGAAACGTTTACATCCTTCTCCCGTGACCATGCGAGACTAGAACTAGGGGAAGAGCTTGGGACCAGCTGTCGCGATTGAGCTACGGGGCTACTGTTCAGTGCGCAGCTGGGGCCTATCGGGGGCAGCCTTTTCAATAGCCGAGCAACATAAGCACCTTAGGTCGAGCGCCGGGTAGGGTGTCAACGCATTGTTTGCCAGACAACTCAGCTTCAATTGAGACAAACAGGATGAGAAAAACAGTGAGCGCTGACAACGCTTTCCTCATAATGACACAAGGTGTCCCGCTATCATTCAGCGTCGGCGATCTCACGATTCTGATGATCATGGACGATGCCCTGACGCGATGGAACTTAGGGCTTCGGGAGCAACAGATCGCCAAGCATTCGAATGTCCGATCCTGTCAAGAATCGTTAATTGACAGACCTATTCTGGGGAGACCGATACGACAAGCGATCTCCGACACGCATGTGATTGCAAGGGGTCGACGCAGGGGCCCGGGATCGATACTAGGAACAATTGGATCGAGGACGTTTGGAATGACGGGATGGTCCACACGATCAAGACAGGGGTCCAAATGACACTTGACTCGACGGTCTTCGAAAGTCTGCATAAACGAGCTGGATCACGCGGTGGGCCCAAAACGGTTGGCGTCAACCCGGACAAATTGTATCCTCAGCTAAGCTCTTCGATGGTGACGCTTGGGTTAGCAATGTGGCCGAGTGCAGCATCTACGGCCACTGGAAATTCGCCGTGATTGTCCGTTGCTAAGAGTATCCGAGAGCGATGGAATTCCGCTGTTCCTGTACGCAGGTGTGTGCCTGGGAGCAGCAACATCTACGAGAGGGCAAGCAGTGTGGTGGCGAAAGCGGCATGAAAGTCGAGCGACGTCGTAGCGCGTTGGAAATGGGAGCGGAGGTCGAAATAGGGAAACATTCAAGGCAAGCATCGCGACTCGAGAAAGGGTACAGTGGTAGACCATCACTGAACCACGCTTCGAACGCATGATTGAGCTATCTATCCTTTACTGCTCCAGCACTGGACTGCAGCCGGTATAGTATCGCTACGGGATTGCTGTGTCCGACATTGTCTTCTTCAAGAGTCCGACGCTCGATCGGCAGTTCTCTGTGGTAGCAAAAGCAATTGAGATCACGTTAAGGAGGGAGACTGAGGCAACGTCGATGCGAACCGAACTGAGCTCAAGCAACCGTTGGGCTCTTCGGAGAGCTTCTTTTGCTTGCGGAGGCGGCAGCGGCTAGCTTGCAGGCGCACCCTTCCAAGCGAGCACTCGCGGCCGCGATGTAATAAGTCCAGAATAGGAAGGCGGCCACGGCTGCAGCCGGTTGTAATCATGGACTTGCCTGCTATGGCAACTCTACTGGTATGGAGGACTGGACGTCGCCGAGACACTGGTCTTTCGCTTCGCCTCAGAAGAGGAAAATGAATTCGGATTTTCGTTCATGCATTCGAAATTCGAAGCGAGACCAACACACCTGCCAAAATCCGCCAGGTTGCTTTGCCCTGTTTGGCAGTCTTCCACAGCCAAGCGCCGTGGGTGCTGTTCGGTAGAATCGCCATCCAACTGTTCCACGCATACACTCGTTCAACCGACAAAATCGAGCAAGTGGTCAGCCGCCGACAGTCTGTCCGTCAATGCAGTCGTCGGTCGTCAGCTGCAGCAAGGGAGCCAAGGTAAGCAACACTCATAAACCGCCCGAGGAAGCTCGACTCTTGGATTGCGTTCGTGTGCGTTGCAGCTTTCACCGGAGCGTCGGAAGACTCGGATCTGCCCATGACGGCGTCGCTCTTTGAATGAGAAGCAGTCTCTGAGCTCGCAATGATCTTGCTGCAAATGCCAATCTTGGCTTGAACCCAAGAACAGCGCCGTCAGGCCGGTGGACAGAGATGCAAGGATGCACGTCAAGGTTCTACGACTATCCACCGCCACGTTTAGACGCCGTGGCGTGCTGTTCCGGCTCCTCCTGCTCGTGCATTGCAGCCTCTGGTGGCGTGCAATGGTGTTCTCTGGCTCCACTTTTCGATCGGCACTCGCACCACCTCTGATTTCACTCAACAGCAACACCGAAAGGCAAGCAACATCGATCGATGTCATCGCATGTAATCCCACGAGGTGTCGGCTGCCAAGCGCCTCGGCATAGGCACAGTGGCTGCTCTGCCAACCTTCTAATGATGCGAGCAGTGCCGTCCCTCGAGCTGACCTAGCTAGCCGCTCGACTTCTGCCCGTCGTCTGGATGCCAAGGCGTCTGCGTCCAAACTCTATCGGCTTATTGCAGCTTTTCGTTCCTTGTCCCTGAGTCGCCGTCCGTTTGAGATTCGAGCCGGCCGCTCCTCGTTCTCTAGACTCGGGATCTAGACGACCAGAGACCAATTCGCTCGACATACATGAGCATTCAGGGACTTGATTGTGCTCCGCCTGTCACACTTTTCGAGTCCGACCCTCACGGCCCCTCTTGGCACCAACTTCTCTACTGCAGAGGCTGTGTGAAATGTCAGCGTTGAACTCCTTGTCTAGCATGCCGCTGCCCCTGAGAGTCCGGTGGCTGACTATGGCACTTTGTTCCTTCGCCTGCGCATCTCGCTTTCTGCCGAGATTCCGGCAACGCGAAGCTCTTCGCTCTTGCCCGCCTTCTGAATCTCTCAAACGGCCTCTGGTCTGGAATCCTTTCAACTCCGCCCTTTCCCCCTGCACTTGCACGAGCACACAGTCAGCGTCTCTGTATCTTCTACGTGAGCCATCGTTCTTATAAAGACCTCCTCTTGCCGATCTGATTCTCCGACTTCTCCTTCCTCTCCTTTCTCCATACCTCGCAGCTTCCAGCGCATTCACTCCCCTCTTCTCACTTGCTTCCCCTTTCCCTACCCTATATTCTTCCCCACACCAGTCCCCCCGACATCGCCAGCTTTCCCAGCTACGCCATTCAGCGGATTCCTCTCAGCTTTACCTACACAACACCACATCGCGTCACATCGCATCGCATCAGCATTTCGCCGCTGTGGCGCTCGTCTCACTAGTCTCGCAAACGCGATTCTTGACAGTCACATCCACGCCATCTTCTGCCCTACAGATATAGCTGTCACTTGAGCCATAATGAAGATCACTTCTTTTGGCCTGGCCGCCATTGCACTTGCCCTTATGGCGGACAACGCCGAGGCCCTCCCCGCCATTCGCAGCTACAAGGGTGTCTCGCCGTACAAGGCACGCAACACCGTCAACCCAACCGTGCCAAAGCTCAAGGACCCTCGCCTGGTCTCGGGTGCTCGTCGAGCGCGTCTCAGCTCGAATGAACACCTCGAAGCGACCTACCTGGATGAGCTCCACTACATTCCCGTCCACGGTCAGGCCGAGTCGTCCAGTCAGCAGTTTTGGAACAATGTACAGCAGAGACTCGAGTCGGCCATCGACAGGCTCGACAAGGCCACCTCGATGCTCGGCGTCGGCAACACTGTGTCGCCCTACAAGGCTGCCAACGCCGTCAAGAGTGCTGCCAAATCGCTCGGCTTCTCTTTCAGCGTGAACAGCCACAGCAATGCTCACGGCTCGTCTCCCGACTTCAGCTTCAACTTCAACGTCTCGGAGCCCATGAGATGGGGTGAAGAGGCCGAGCTCTCCGAGGCCACTCGCGAAGATGCGGTAAACAACGCAGCAATGGCTCTTCCCAACCTGCCCAAGGATTCCGGGTTCGACTACGCTAACGACAAAGTGCGCGGTGTCAACCTCGGCAACTGGCTTCTCTTCGAAGGCTGGATGGACAGCTCGCTCATGCAGGCGCTCAACGACCACGCCATCAACGCACCCTACCCCAACCCCATCATCGACGAGTGGACCGCTGGCCTCTACTCAGACCCTGGCTGGGCAGCCTACGTGTTGCAGAAGCACTTTGACGAGTGGATGACCGAGGACGACTGGAAGGCGATCAAGGCAGCCGGCCTCAACCATGTGCGTATCCCCGTGCCTTACTTCATGTTCAAAGAGGCCATCGGCCCAAACGCCCCCTACCTCGCGTTGAACCGCTTCGCCAAGCTTAAGGATGGTGTCAAAATGGCCAAGAAGTATGGTCTCAAGGTGTGGATCGATCTGCACAGTGTGCCTGGCTCGCAGAACGGCTTCGACAACTCGGGTCGCAGCGGTCCCATCAACTGGGCCAACAACCCTTCGTACTACACGCAGACACAGTACGCCTTTAACCGCCTCGTCACCGAGTTCACGCACTCGGACTACGCTGGCGTCGTCACCGCCATCGAGGCAGTCAACGAGCCCAAGGGTAATGTAGTGCCAGCTGTGCAAACCTTGCTGAACAAGTATTACCCATGGGCACGCAACAAGGTGGCCATCCCTGACGGCTGGAACAAGTACTCGAACATGCTGCTCGTCATCCACGACGCCTTCCAGGGTCTGCAGTACTGGCAGAACTTCTGGACGGGACGTGCTCGTCACCGTGTTCTGCTCGACACGCACCCGTACTTTGTGTACAGTGACTGGGAGCACCAGGCTACAGACACGCAGCGACTCCAAGAGGCTTGCAACCTGACGTCTAGCTTCGAGACTTCGCAGAAATACTATCCCTCGATTGCCGGTGAATTCGGTATCAACGGGCCCAACGGTGACCGAGCTGCAGACCGCGACCTTCCCGTTGGACCGATCAAGTTCCCCGCTGGACCAGACTACCCGTACTCGGTCAAGTACATGGCTTTCATGGCGAGGAACTTCAAGACGCAGCAGTGGATTTACGAGCAGGGCGGTGGATGGATCCAATGGTCGTGGCGCAACGACAACAACCCAGACTGGTCGTACAAGACGGGTCTCCAGTATGGATGGATCCCAACGGATCTCGACCAGCAGCCGTTCGGAGCCAACCCATGCTCTTGCATCCCTAGCTTGATCCAGGCTGCTCAGGACGGCACCGCTCAGGCGAGCTGGACCATGCAAGAGCTCTCCGAGAGTCTCTACTAAGCAGGCTGCCGTTGGTGGATCTGCCAGGGGCCATGTGATGCTCGCGGCGGACAACAAGCAAGTCGACGCCCATCTCCTGGTCGAAGAACAACGCAGATACCCCGTGATGCCGTTCCGAGCATCCACCCTGCCGATCGATCCGCCTCAACTGCCTTGCTTTGCCTCCCAGACACTTTCATGATCGATGGCCGTATGTACGATTCTATTGTCCGCCTCTCATGTCTTTCTCGTATCGTGCTCCGTCCACAAAGATCCTTTGGGGATACTTGCTGCATTCCGACCGACATCTCGAACACCTCCTCGACAAGTTCCGACACATTTCGACACGACCCGTTTTCTGTTTCTTGTTCTGCTTCCGCATGGCTCTCTGCACGACCGTTTTCCCATCAATACTAGTTGTGATCATGATATTGCCTTTCGCTGTGCATCTTGTGTGAGCCGTCTAAGTCGACATGCCTTCGCTACTGTGTGGTCCTGAGCCTGTGTCGACGCACGCAATCTTGATGCGTGCCATCTCCATGCCTGCCATCACTCGCGAGTCGCTAGCGAAGTAGATGGCGTTGAGGGTGGCAACAATTGCACAATATTTGCTGAACCCTTGATTTCTAACCGACTCGCTTCGGAGTGTTTCTCGCAAAATGCCCAAGCTCGGCTACTCCGCGGATTCACCTTGGGAAGGATTCGCTCCGCTTGCTCGCTCGTTCATCGTCTCCCACCGCCACGTCGCCTCTTAATAAGGCGAGGCACCGTCAAGACCATACTGTTGCCCTCGAACCACCACATCGTCTCATTCGAAGCATCGGATCGCTCGGAAGACACAGCTTCGATCGAAGAGCATATTCGTCAAGATGGCTTGCCCAGTCAATCACCCCGCCTTCCACGCCTTTGTGTTTCTCATTGGCGTGATCATCATGTTCGGCAAGTACATCAAGACCTGAGCTCGTCGTATGGCAGCTGTTCACTCGTACCAGAATCGATTCAGAATCGCACGATGGTCAGATGCTCAAAAGCATCTCGCAAGTCCACTGTGCAACGGCCAGCACACCTTGGCATTAGTAGCTCGTCGAGAGCCTGTCCGATGTCATCTGCGTGCTCGAAGGTGACAACCACGAGGCAAGGCCGCTACTCAGTCCATTCTGATGACATCCACGCACGCATCGCGCTCTTCAGCGTTCATGGAGACACCACAAGTCATCATCTAACGCTGCCAAACAGCGTCATCCGCTGGTCCTACGCGCTGAACACTTCAGCAACCACATCATCGGCGCATCTCAGGCACGCATTCACTCTCATTCAGACACGCTCTTTCTTTGTTTCCGTGCTTGTCCAATCTTTGCATCTC
The DNA here is from genome assembly GCF_000403515.1 of Pseudozyma hubeiensis SY62. Taxonomy (NCBI): domain Eukaryota; kingdom Fungi; phylum Basidiomycota; class Ustilaginomycetes; order Ustilaginales; family Ustilaginaceae; genus Pseudozyma; species Pseudozyma hubeiensis. The sequence goes on from NW_012133841.1 coordinate 100,313, forward strand.
GTCTTGTACTTCTATTTGTCCCCACCTCGAGCAATTAGTAATGATACCCTCACTACGCCTGTTACGACCAAGAATACGTCTGCCTGTCCAACCTCCAAACCGCCTTCCGCGAAGTCGTCTTGCTGTCCAATGCCGTTCCATCAGGATTCTGCAGTCTAAGCGTCGCAGTCATGGTGTAGGAGCGTTGATCGTTGACCTTGCAGTGGACGCTTCCGGAGATCTTTTGACCACGGTTGACGGCCAGTGGTTCGGGGAGGAGGAACCGCACTTGCTGCCAGTGCGTGGGTTCGGCGTAGGGGGATGTGGTCATGAAGTTGTTCGCTGAGGAAGAGGTGGTCGAGTCGATGGTGGGGAGTGTGGTGAGGACTGCATCCATAGAGGTTGGGTTGGATGCGGAGGCAGCGGCAGAGGCGGAGGCGGAGTTGATGGTGTCGAGAGCGGCAGAGAGAGACATTGCCGGAGCATTTGCGTCTCCCATCGTAGCGTCGGCGTCGTTAGGCGGTGTAGGGGATTGAGAGTTGAAGTGGAGATCGAACCATCCTCCCAATCCGTGAACGATGGCTGCGTTGGCGAAGGACCACTCGACGGGAACGGTGAACTCTTGCAGTTCGGACTTGCTGATCGTGGCAAAGTCGATCACGTAGTCGCTCGATACGCTGAGCAGGCACTGAGGCGGGAAAACACCAACGACAGGGCTGGAAAAGTTCTCCTCGAACGCCAGTGCTGCAAAGGGTGAGACGTCGACGCCGTAGAAGTTGCTGTTGAGCCACCACTTTGCTTTGTTGGCAGTGTCGTTCCACAGCTGCTTGTCCTCGAATGGTGCCAAGCAGATCGTACCTGCTGAAGGGAACACCGACCCTCCGGGTGCCAAGTATTTGTCGCGAGCATCCAAGAAGCTCTCGCACATCCGTTCGTGTACCAGCAATACACCCAAACATTCCGACACGATCGTGTCCACTTGTGTGTGACCTTGCAGATGCTCCGGTTTGACATCCTCCACCTTGGAATGTACCGGAACGAGTCGATCCGCCAACCAGGCATTCCGTGGTTTGTTCGGATTCGTCGTACCAAAACTTACCCCACCCAGCCCTGCATCCCCTGCTCCCATCAGCTCCAACGTCTCCTTCTCCTGTTCCACCACCTGCGCTCCCCTCTGATCTTTCGCAGCGTCAACCACCTTCTGCAAGCATTCGACCATGTTCGACGCTTCGACGGCGTAAACCTTCTTGGCACCGGCCTGAGCCGAAAAGAAGCTCAGAATGCCGTTCCCCGCTCCGACGTCCATGACCACCTTGTCGTGAAAATCGCGCGCAGCGTTGTTGAGGATGGCGCGTTGGTAGGCGGTGGTGCGAACAGTATCTTGGAGCATCTGAGCTTGGTGCGAGAGCATGCTGTAGTAGCCGAAGTAGGCTTCGTCCTTCTGCTCGTAGATCTCGGCTGCCGCCGAAGACGAGCCTGATGCGGCTGCATCGGTGTTGGCGCTCATGGTTGGACAGACAGAGGGTGTATGCGCTTCTGGTACCGGCTCGAACGTCTATAAAGAGGGGCGAAGGGCAAGAAGGTGTTGGGCAAGGGCAGGAAGCACTTGGCAGAAGAGCCTGGTCGGTGCACTTCCGAAGAAATGTCTCACGGTTCGGACTTGTTTGTTGTCCTCGACAAGTCGGAAGAGGCGACACAGAGACACCTTCCCAGGAACGCGACAAATTTAAAAACATCGGGAATCCCGATTGGAACGCGCCTCGTGATCCGAGTTGCACTGACTCCAATCTTCCATTCTCTCACATCATCATCATCCACCACTCCTCCAACATCGGCACGGTCGATCATCCAGCACATTCCCCACGTCGAATTTTCACACCGTGCCAGACAGTCTCGCAACCTCAGTACCGGCCCTCTATTCAGCAACGCCTGCCCACTGACGGCTCCTGTTTCCACGCCGTTCGAGCAGCACGGTCCCTCACGTATGTTGATGGAGATCAGCATACCCTTCGCAGACGTCCAGCCTGTACGATCCTTTTCGCGCAACATCTGAAACCTTGCTGCTGCCGTGCGATGCGCCCTCGCCAACCATGAATCCAATGATTCCCTCCCCATACGCTCTGCAGCCGTCGGCGCTAGCGAAACTCTCTCTGCGCGACAAGCTCCTTCTTGCGCAAGCTGTGCACGAGATCGGCACCTCTCCTCCCGACTGGGGTCGTGTCTCCGCCCTCCTTCTCGCCCATCCTCTCATCCGCCAGCAATCTCGTCTCGAACAAGCCGCCAATGCCGGCCTCACCCTCGGCCGCATCTTTGGTACGCGCGAGTGCGAACGAGCCTGGATCGCCCTCATGCGTCAACGAGGGCTCGTGCTCGGCAAAGATGAGATTCCTCCAGAGCCTGTCACGCCCACAACGCCCAAACCGAAGGAAGCGCGTGGCCTGCAACCTCGAACAGATAAGAGGTCGCAGCTCGCGCTCGCGCAACTCCTGTACGCCGAAAGGATGGAAGAGCTGAAGGAGCAGATCAAGGAGAAGGAGGAGCAGTTCAAGAGTCTCGTCAAGGAGATCGACGAGATCAAGTCCGGCAAAGCAGATGCGAGGCTGGAGATGGAGTTGAGGATAGAGATGGAAAACTTGGCGAATGGACCACCGCTACCGCCGTCGACACCGGGGAGTGCTGCACCGTCTGTGGCTGGACCAGCGACACCTGCTTCGACTGCTTCCACCACGCCAAAGAGCGCAAAGGCCAAGGGAAGACCACGTGGTGAGAGCGCCGCAGATCTGTCTAAAATCTCGCCTACCCGCTCCGACGTCACCGGCACAGGTTCTGCACCCAACAGCGCCAGCAAGAAGCCTGATTCGGCCAAGTCGAAGAAGCTTGGCGACAGGAGGGCGAGCATCGACGAATCGCCATCGAAGCAGATGTCTGGTCCGACAACGCTTCCTGCTTTGCCGGCAGTCACGCTGCCTCGACCACCTACGGATGCTGCAGTGTCGTCAGCGACGGCTTCTGTCAGTGCCAACCCGAACGCGCTCAATGCAGATGCAAGCAATGGTGTGAGCGCAACGGCAGAAGAACCGAAGCAGGTGATGACGACCGAAGAAGCAGAGCGGGCGGTTGCGAATGCAGCGACGGAAGCAGCCGTCAAGGTGCTGCAAGACGAGACGGTAGCCAGCAAGGTGCTCGACGCAGAAGTCGAGAAGGCGGTCGAGAAGGTGGTCGAGACAGAGACCAACATGGAGCTTTCGGCGCAGGCGGAAGGTGGATCTGCTGCGCAAGCGGTGCCGGCATCTGCGACAGCATCGAGTTCAGCAACACCGGCAGCAGCAGCAACAACAGCAGCAGCGGAAACGAACACAATGTCGACAATACAGCCACCGACGCGATCCAACGAGGCGCCAGCGGCGGAAGTGGTGGTCAAAGAGAAGGAGCCCGTCGAGGTCACGGCCTCGAAAGCTGCTGCGCCGAACCCCGACTCTACATCTAGTACGGCTGCTGCTGCTGCTGCTGCTGCGAGCAACAAGCGCAAACGCGATGATCAAGACGCAGAGTCCCAGCAGCCAGCTGATGCTGCTCCGACGGCAACGACCGCCGAAGCGGAGCAAGCAGGCGCCGAATCGCCGGTCAAGAAAGCACGAACAGCGCAGGCTGAAAAGGTGCCATCCTCCGATGAAGAGATGGACAGCGAGGACGAAGCGGAAGCAGCGGTGGGAGTCGACGACACCGGCAAGAGTGTGGAGAGTGAGAAGGCTAAGGACACCGACTCCAAACTGTCGAAGGATGCTCAAGTTGATGATCAAAAGCCAAAGGTCAAGGGAACAGCGATGGAAGACGACGACGACGACAGCAGCGATAGCGACAGTGGCAGTGACAGTGTGGACGAGGAAGAGGCAATAGATCAAGTCAAGTCGGTCGAATCTCCTCGCAAGCGTACGCCTGCCAAAGATGATGGCGAGGTCAAGGTTGCCGGCGATCCCAACGAACGAGAAGGAGCCACGAAGGAAGAAGCGGATGCATCCAAGGACGAAGAAGACGACTCGGACGCATCCTCCTCCTCGCGCAAACCCGCCTCTCGACGCACACCAATCCGACGTCGACAGTCCACGACGTCTCGACCTGCCAAGCCCACACCGCCACCGTCTTCACGAGAAGCCGCGGCAGCCAAACGCAAAACGGCCCACCTGCTCTCGATGCTCCTCACTGAGGTCTCGAACCACACGCACGGCAACCTCTTCCACGCACCCATCAAGGAGCAAGACGCACCGGACTACTACACGCTCATCAAGAACCCGCTGGACATCAAGACGATCAAAGCGCGTATCAAGGAAGGATCCATCGCAAGCGCCAAGCAGCTGCGAAAGGCGTTGGCGGGCATGTTTGCCAACAGCTTGATCTACAACCGACCAGGTACCGAGGTGCACAGGATGGCGAGTGAGATGTTTGCCGCCAGCGAGGAGATCTTCAAGCGATACGAGGGGACGCAACGGTTCTGAAGGGTGAAGCTGTCGCGTACTTTATCAAAGGAGTCACAATGATAACCATCAATGTTTGGCAAAGAGGGTGTGAGTGGAAGGATTGAGAGTTGTATGCAGTGTATTTGTGTGAGACAGGTGGAGTGGAGGAAAGAGAGAGAAATCGTACGACCTGAAGCCATGCACAGCTGCAGCGCAGATCTGCGCCGCATTGTTGATGATTTTTCAAACGCCGGCTGATATCTCACAGGGGGGGAACGCGGCGTGGCGAGGGGAAGAAAATGAAAGTGGGCTGATGCACCAAATTCTACACAGCTTTCAAACAAATCACGCATCGGCTGTTGTTCTTTTCTCAGCCCACAGATTCAGGGTCTGAGAACACACACACATACGCGCTGTCACGCTGAACCCACAAACGAGATTACAGTAGGAGCAGTCGCCCTTGTCGCATCCACCTGTTCGACCACACCCGTTCCGTCTAACTACATCAAGCGTCCGAACGCGGCAAGAAGCATCGTCTTCACGCGCTTTGTCGGCGAAAAGTGCGCACGCTGAACAGAGCAGTTGCTTCCTCTGTTGTCAGCTTAGGGCTCCGGAATCCTTCACAGCCACCTCTTGCGAACTGGTCCCATCGCGACGGTCTGCGTTCCTCGCGCTCAAACGACGCAGCAGCCTCATCTCAGGCGATCACTGGTCTCAACGACAAATTAAAGCTACACACACCCACTCCGTGTCGTCTCATTTCGAGTCTTGAACGTCGCAACCATGGCATCCTACACCTCGATCATCCGCGAGATGATCATCCCCTCCTCCTCCTCCCGCCCATCTTCCTCCAAACCCCACTGGGATCCAAATACCTCCATGCCCCTCCTTCCCGACCGCATCGTCATCATCACCGGCCCCACCTCTGGAATCGGCTACGAAACCCTCCGGCAGCTCGTCCTCTCCTCCGCTCATGTCTACCTCTTCGGACGCTCGCTCTCTCGTCTCGAACACACCCGGTCTACACTCGAGCGGGAGTGCGCGGAAGCCCTAGCATCACTACCCAAAACGTCGAGCAGATATGGAGCGACTCCGGGAAAGATGGATTTGATACAGTGTGATCTCTCGGACCTGTCGAGTATCAAGCGCGCGGTCGAGGAGTTCTGCCAGAAGGAATCGAGGGTGGATCTGGTTTTCGGTAACGCAGGAGTCATGACGGGCGGCAAGACTGCTCAAGGGTACGAACAGATGTGGGGTACCAATGTTCTGGGACACCACGCACTGCTCAGGTTGCTTTTGCCCGCATTACGTGAATCATCGGCCACGCGCAAATCCATCCAGACGGGTGAAACGAGGATCATCCTCACCGCCTCGGACACGCATCGCTGGGTCAACAAGCCAATACACCTCTCGCTCACCGACGACGCATCCAACCCCGCGCTCGGCCACATCCACCTCTACGGCAGGAGCAAGCTCGGAAACGTCTACACCACCTCGCACCTCTCCCAGATCTCGACGCGGGAGAACTGGGGGCTGACCGTATGCAGCGTCCACCCAGGCGGAGTCAAGAGCCAGCTCGGATCGAGCAACCGGCTGTTGACCGGGTTCAAGAACCTATTTCTGGTGCCGGCGACGCTGGGCGCCGTGACGCAGCTGTGGGGCGGGACGGGCGCGGCAGCGGACAAGGTGAGCGGCAAGTATCTCGTCCCCTACGCCAGGATCGGGAGGGAGAGCGAGCTCGCCAGGGACGAAAAGGTGAGGGCGGACGTCTGGAGCTGGTGCGAGCAACAGTGTGTCAAGCACGGCTTGATCGCACAGGACGAGGTGATCGCATGATGGCAGTCATACACACACACGCACCCCCCAGAACCGAGCCCCGACGTGTCGTCAGAGACCAGAAAGGTCGTATACCCCCCC
>NW_012133841.1:106776-200780 GCF_000403515.1 Pseudozyma hubeiensis SY62
TTTCTCTTAATCTACTTTCATAGACATCTCTCCGTCAGATCACCTGCCGAAGTGTCCACCCGACTCAGAATAGGCACACGCGCACCGCCGCCACACACTTGAAACGAGTGAGAAAGAGATTCTCTGACCATGCGAGTCACCACGCAACTGCCATGGAAGCCGAGCCGTTTCGCATCACTGCACCCTGACCCTTTTCTCGTCCACCCTCCTGGCCTCCTGCACCTCCCTCTCCGCGCTATCCGACCTTACCCTCGCGCCGCCGTTCGTCTTTCCCTCATCCTTGACCGTTCCCTCCACCTCCCCCACCTTCGCCGTGGTGGACTCGAGCACCCTCCTCTTCCTATCCTCCTTCTCCCCCGCCCCCTTCTCTTCATCGGTCACCAGGGGCGGCCTAAAGTACGGCTGTGCCAACCAGTGCGGCACCCACACCGGCCTACCCCCCACTCCCGCCTCCGTCAGGTACGACACGGAACCCGGAAGCGCCGGTTCCGGCTTCGCTTCCCACTTTGGATCCTTCATATCCGCCTCCAACCTCCTCCCCAGTTCCTCGACAAACTCTCCGTAACTCTTGACCCGCTCCGCACCAGTAGCGCTGCTGTCGAATCGGCTTTTGCCCAACACCTCGCGAAGATCACGATGCACCTCCAGGGCGGGACGACATAGCCTGAAAAGATGCGCTTTGATCGCACTGCTCTGCGTCGGGGTCTTGAGCTTGCCGACGATATCCAGGTATTCTCTGGCCATCTCCGTGATGCTCGGAAAACCCTTGTTGCTCGGGAACATCGTTTCGCTGCCCTCCGCTTCGAAGAATATCGCGGGGTTGTACAGGTTACCTTCGGCGCTCATCACGCCATCCGCACCAGTCCGCTCCAACGCCTCCCTCCAATCCTGAGGATACAACACGTTGCCGTTCGCAATCACCGGAACCTTCACCTCCCTCTTCACCCGCTCGATCTTCTCCCAATCCGCCAACCCCGTGTGATGACCCTTCATGACTCTCGTCCTCCCATGAACCGTGATCATCTGCGCCCCCGCTCGTTCCAACACCTTGGCATACGCTATCGTCTTTTCCATCGACTCGTACACCCTCATCTTCGCCGTCACCGGCACTTTGAGTTCCAAATGTAGAATGTTGATCAACCTGAAGATCAGCTCCCAATCCTCCATGAGGAAGCTTCCGTAGTGACCTCTCCTCGCGATATGCTGCGGACAGCCTAGGTTCAGATCCACTGCATCGCATCGATCCTCCACCACCTGGGCTGCTCTGAGCAACGTCGCCGGATCGTTCGCACAGAACTGGACGAACAGCGGTCGATCCGTATCCGCTCCGTCAGAATCGGAAAGGCTGAGGGAGGCAGCACCTTCTTCGGCGAATTCGCGGTTGAAGTTGACCTCTTGGTATTTGACTTTCTTCTTCTTGCTCGATTCGTCCGCAAACAGCTTGGCGTTGATCATGGGTGTGTAGACGAGGTCGGAACCATACCTGCGAGAGAGGATCCGCCAGGCTAGTTCGGACTGATCCACCATGGGTGCTACGATGCGTTGCGGTGAGCCGATGGATCGGTAGAAATCCCACGAGGACAGTTTAGCGTGCTTGGGCGTGCCTGTCGGTGGGAACGAGTCCAGATCGGGGATGATCACAGGTCCGACTTCGGTCGAGACCTGAGTGGTAGTGGGTACCGCTTCGGGCATGGTTGCGATGCAGTTGCTAAAGAGACGATGTGGTGATGAACGATGAATGCGCAGCTGTCGAAATGAGGGAGTCGGAGTCGCGCCGCTAGGCACAACAAGGCAAGCTAGAGGCCACGAAGCGGCGGCTCTCGCTGAGCGCAAGATAGGAAAGAGTATGGTGATGTCACCGAAGATTGTCTCGCTCGTCGACAGGGAACGGTGGCGAGCGTGGCTGACAGGTGTGTGTACGTGGTTTGATCAGGTGCAGGTAGGAAGGCAGGAAGGAAGGAAGCCGTTTCACCGTTCCAAAAATCCCAAATTTGAGTTTTGGCTTTCGGCTATCGCCGTGGCCTCAGCTCTGAAAATCGAGCCGTAATCGGGATCTTCATCACCCGATGCAACCCTGCCCTGCTACGTAATATGAAATGCCTGATGCCTCGTCTTGGCTCGAACGACCTGCTGCTCACACAAAGCACTCTGCCACATTCCAGACCGAATGACAAGCTGCCGCTGTCCAGAAAGGGCTTAGCCGCCTCGACCGAATTCTCACCAAATGGCGCTGATATCGAGGCAATGTATAACGAATGGCAAAAAGAATGGCCGACACCTAATACGATACAAAAATGGAGTAGTAGCAGGGATGGAAAAGGAAAAAAGAAACCAAAAAGTTTGACGTAGGAATGGAAACACAGGGGATCGAACCCCGGACCTTCGCTTTACGGACCCGCGAACTTATAAGGGCTCTAGGTATGCGGAAGCGACGTCATACCACTAGACCATATTCCCTCGTTGTGTACATCTTGGCACCTCAAGCAAATATAAGTCAATTGCTTGCAGGGCCCCAACAGATAGTCTGCTCACCCAGATTATGCTCACGTACTGCCTCTGTCAAGCCAATTAGCCAAACTCACGCCCGCACAGTGCAATTCGGCAAAGATATCGTAGCTGATCTTCAACGAGTATATGATAGATTGCAATCTAGGCCATTACAACGCCCGAGAGCCAGAAGGCTAATGAGGAAGAAGAGATGACAGGGAGGAGGAGGCCGACTCGAAGAGAAGAGAGACAGAGAGGATAGCCCAAAAATTGTCGTGACGTGTGCGTGCTGCTTGTTGCGTGTGAAGAATGCGTGTGTGAGAAAGGTGCTCCAGAAACCGAGTATAAGAGTACAATTTTGAGAGAGAGAAAGAGAAGAGACGTTTTGGGATGGGTACGATGCAGTGCGAGTATGACAGCAAAAAAGAGGATGAAGGAAATATAGGGGAAGGAGTATCATCTCTTCGTCGCCTTGAGCGCGGCAAAGGGGAGACCGTCGGTATACGAGTATGTTGACCGACACGGTGTGTACGAAAGTTGTTGCGCATTACCAATACGTAAGTTTTTTCAGAGATAGTGCGCGGCCGATACGCAACCGATCCAGTCTTTCGGATCCATTGGCAGGCCGTGGACCGAACAGCACTTTTCGAGCAAAGCGACTCAGAGTCGAGCTGAACGCCAACCGCACGAGGCCTACTCATCTTCGTCGCTGCGCGAGCGTGCCGAAGGCGACTTGAGCTCGACGTTCTTGCTGCTCGCCTTGGTGCCATCGACAGGAGCGACCGAATGCAGACGATTCCATTCCTCCAGCAGCTGATGTCCCACGGCCGGTTCCAGCTCGGTGCCATCGCGCGACACCTTGACCTGCCGATTGTCACGCCACGGGTTGCGCAGCTTCTTGACTCGTTGGAAGGGAAGCGGGTCGGTGCGAATCCATTCGACACGGAATGGCTTGCCCCACGAGTCGGACGACGACTGGCGAGGTGGGGACCGTGACATGGCCCCTTCGTCCAGAATGTGCGCAGGCGACTGATCGCCTCCAGTGACGGTGGCGTCCGTGGCATCGGTAGCGTCGGTGGCATCGGTGTGAGTGGAAGCGGATCGGAGCTTATTCTCAAGGATCTCGGCCTGTCCGCGCGACTCCATCTCGTCTAGACGCAGATTGTGAATCACGGCTCGCAGCGCAATCTGCTCGGCTACGCGAGGATCGGCCGACGAGTACGATGCCGAGTCGTACGGCCCCAACGAGGGCTGATCGCTCCGACTCACGTTCGCGTGCGTCTGATCTGCCTCCATATCCATGCGGCGGACGCCATACTCGTCTGGCTCAGCAGTGACGCGCGCGACCGAGTTGTCGGCCGAAAGCGCGGTGGCGAGCTTGGGTCGCTCAGCTGCTTCGAGGTCAGCACCGTTGCCTGCACCGCCGTCTCTCTTGAGCGACGTATAGGGCCACGTGCTCGATTGGGCGAAGGCACCAGCGGTCTGGGGAGTCACGGTGTCTTTTCGTTCTAGTGTCAGCATGCCCTTGAAAGACTCTGCATCTTCGACGGACGGCGAGATGGGCAGAGGCGACGTCATGGCAAGAGAATGAGGTGCATCGCCGTCCACCGTCAGCGTGCTGAAGAGGCCCTTGGCAGCCTCAATGTCGCCCTTGTCGAGAACGGGATGCTGTTGCCGCATTCCAAGATCGGGGGAAGCGACAGTCCGAAACTCGGGTGAACCGTCCTCGATGGTGTTTTCGTCGACGGATTCGGGTATCATCGCCGGAGCTTGATTGCCAGACGCGGCTGACAAATGTGAAGAGAGGCTGGCTCGGCGATTGCCTTTGCCCTCGTTGGTGGAGGTTAAGATGGGTCCGGCCATCTTGGCATAGCCATGGAATTGGCCGGTCGAATTGACGCCGAAGATTAGGTAGACAGTTTCACTGTTGCGGTAGGCTTGATCCAGCACGCTCTCGTTATGAGGCTGCGTGGCCCAGTAGCCAGTCTCTATGGATCTATCCAGATCGTCAGTGCGAAGACTCTTGAGGATGAAGAAGCGATGACGGAAGGCGGGATGGCGGAAGAGGGAAGAGTTGGTCGAGGCGTATGAGGCGGATCCGCTCGAACTGTAGGATGCTGCCGAAGCAAGTCCGCCTACCAGCGGTGGAGGCACGTCCTTAGAAGAAGATGGAGAAATGGGCTCGTTGGAAGACCGCAAGGATGTCTCTTCTGGAGATGTCGCGCCTGCGGCGGGTTCCGTCGACGCTCGGTCAAGCTCTCGCTGCTGTTTGAGCCAGGCAACGTGAATGCCACGTCCGCGCTGGCCGGCAACACCTGCCTGGGCCTCGTCGTCCTTCTTGCGCACGCGACATACCAACTTGGGACACTTTGGATCGTGAGGCCGCACCTGCTTGCCGTGAAAGTACTTGACAGCTCGATCAAGGTGGGCTTGGCTGGTGTAATTGATGAAGGCGCAGTTGCTGCGCGAAATGATAAAGATGGAGATGACACCATGGTCGTCGACATCCTGGTCATCGTTGGCGTCGGCCGTGTCGGATGCTTCGCCGGCGTGCTCTTGCGCTTCGGGAGTTGAGAGCCATCGGCGATACTCGTCCGAGGAGAGACGAGAGAAAACCTCCCACAGTTCTTCGACGGTGGCATCTTGGGGCACGTTGCCGCACCAGAGCACCCATTCGGATCTTGGACCTTGCTGAGGGTGGTAGTGAGGGCGCAAGCCACTGCCCGGGACACGCTCAGCTGCCTTGGAATTGGACGAAACATCCAGCTCCGATTCAAGGTCAGCCTCGGATGGAAGACCGGGTACACCAGCGACTGCGCTGCCGGATAGAGTCTCGGCCACGCTCGAGTCGGAACGATTCGAGTTACGAGCCCTGGCGTCTCGCACGTCGGCAGGTAGATCGAGGGTGGAGGAAGCGGGACGATGCGGCAAGCCAGTGGAACCTGGGAGCGGCGACGCAGTGTTGCCGGAAGAATTGGAGCTACGCTGAGCGCTGTTGGAACGGGCCGATTGATTCGACTGCCGACGATTGGCACCTCCTGGAGTAGAGTCTCGCGACGAGCGTGACGGCGGCTGATGGGGCCCCGAGCGCGAACCATGAGTGTATGCGCTATGGGTGTGACTCTGATGAGCTTGTGGCGCGGCGTACTGAGGCGCGGCGTGCAAGTGATAGGGGTACGAGGAAGTATAGTTGGAATGAGAGTGCTGTACGCCGTAGCTTGGCGTGGCCTGGAGCGACGGTTCGGCGTAGGGTTGTTGGTAGGATTGGTGCGATGAGGCGGAGCTGTGCGTGGCTGCGGGGGCTGCAGACGAGTAGAAAGATCCGTGGTAGGGTGGATACTGCATATGCGCGTCCTCTGGAAGATGAGCTTGTGGAACCTCGATGGGGACCCACGCCCACCTCGTGCGTGCCGAGTGGCCAGCCGCAGGGTGAGAACCTACAGCAGGAAACGACGGAGGGTAGTGAGGCGCATAGTGTGAAGCTGCGACGGCGTCGTGCGGAAGAGCGCTGCTTCCGGAGGCGGAGCTCTGCGACTGACTGCGGCTCGGAGGTCCGCGTGAATAGGGGACAGAGTCGCTTGGGTGATAAGGCGGACGCACGTAGTTGTAACCATCGTTGGGCGCTGGGTTCGCATAGGGCGAGAAGGCTGCGGCGGGCTGGTGCGCTGCATGATACGGCAAGTGTGCGTTGACATTAGGCGGCACATTATGGTAGCCAGCGGTGTATCTTGAAGAGGGGTTTGCCATATTGCGTGGAGGGGCAGTCGACGTTGCGGTGTGGGCGCGTCGATCGGTGTCAGCTAAGGTCGACTTGCGAGCCGAATCGGCGCGCGGTGGGCGCTGTGAGTTTGCTGGATTGGGAGACATGGCGGCGAGCGTAGCCAGCTGATGTCAAATCTAGTTCGATGTTTGGGAGGTCGCTGATGAAGCGAATCGATGGTTTGTATAAATGGTGGGAGAGGTGTACACAAAACGGCAGCCTGGACGACTTGAATTACCGAGTTGCAAAACTTGAGGGTGCGAGAGCGATGCGCATAGAAGACGCTTGGCAGCAGAGGTGGCAGCAACAGCTGGATTTGCTCCGCTGAACAGACCGCAGGGGAAGGTGGTAGCGACGGAAGGGATGATGTTCCGATGCGAGCTGAAGGGTATGGATCCGACCAGAGTGTCGAGCGAGGCCCTGGAGCGAGAGAGAGGAAGGAAGAAGGAGTAGCCAGTCAGCTTCTAGAACCGTTTGGAAGAGGGACGAGCGGAAAGGACGGACGAGATTGGGAGGAACAAGAATAGTAACGGGAGAACGTCAATGCGAGTGGAGGTCGAGCAGCCCAAGCCGAGATTTCAAGCAGAATCTGAGACACTGTTCGGCTAAATTTGACCTGAGCAGCAGGAAGCAGGACAAGAAGATCCGAATCGCATCATGCTGTAGTAGCGTCGAGCCGATCCGGATCCGACCGCCGAAGACGATACAGACGAGTGCGATACAGTACCATACCGCTGCGTACGACAATGCGGTGCACTGAATCGCACAACGAGCAGCGAAAGCGCGGGCAGTCTTAGTCGGTGGCCTGATCAACCCATAGCGATGGCTCATTGCAATTCATCGCCAAAATGGACTGTTTGCGAGATAACCATATGATCGACACATGGTGGTACCGTGCACTGCTGCTGCGCGTTCGGATGCTTGACATGGTCGCCGACGGCCAGCGCCGTACTAATGTTTATGCAGAACATGCTTCAGAGCAGCTGCCGTGGCAGGAGAGCTCGAAACAGAAGAGAGCGCGCCTGCATGAAGAGGCGTCGACGGAGTCTGGACCGGCCATGTAGACCAGCCATGTAGACCAGCCGAGACCTTGTGCGGGCAATCCCATCGGCAAGAGAGTGCCGCAATTGCAGCAACATCCGAGACGAGATTGGCTATGACAGCATTGCGCAGAGGCCGACGGTCCGAAGTTGCATAACCTGTTGTCGGCCCAGCCGAACGAGCGCGCCGAAAGCATGCCAAAAAAAGTAACGATCACAGATCGGCAGCGACTCGCAAAATCGAGATGCCGATTCCGATCAGATTTTCCATATCGATGCTGATCGTAACTCTGCGGCCTGAGAATGATAGCCAAGCATCTTCCGCTGGATGAATCCTGTGCCATACTAGCTTGCAGCATACGAGCTCACGGCGCGGGGATCCCAGTCGACGATCATGCACCAAGATCACAACCATCACTGCGATACTGCTAGCAACGTTCCGAGTATCGAGCTTGTGAGACTTACCTTTGAAAATTGCTGAAACCTCTTGGTAGAAGGTGCGACTAGATGTGCGAAAGGGTGTAGCTGCCGAGAAATATCGTCCGAAAAAGGGCTATTGAACCACAGGGCAGGTTCAGATGACTCGGGTCAGGCCAATGAGAGATGCTGACTTGGCGAGTAGAGGAAATGGGAATAGAGGTAGAGCGAAGCTACCGAGTCGATGGTATGGATCAGGCTGACAGAGTGTTGAGCCGAAGAGTCAAAGCGACAACACGTCGTGGCAAAGAATGGTTTGCTGATGTTGACCGCCTGGCAGGTGTAGGTAGTGAGGCCCTTTGCTGCGTTGAGCTGCGTGAGGTCGTGTCGAAGAGTGAATGTCGGAGATCGAGAAAGAATCAGACAGAAGTGTTATCTGGTTGAGGCGAAGGAATAAGCCTGAAGAGGCGTACGTCAAGCAGAAGAGATAATGAGAATAGGAGGGTGAGGTGGAAGCCGCTGAGAGGCAAGGTAAAAGGAGAGGTTGAAGAGCGAGGAGGAGATACAATTTCTCCGACAGGCTGTTGCTAGAAGCTTCAAGCGTTGCCGCCACTCGGCTCTTCTCCGGAGAGGAATAGAATGATGGAAGGGGGACGGAGAGAGGAAAGAGGTTAGGCACGGAGACGCGATCGTCGCCTTGTGTCGTAGACCCGGGGCCCGTCGGCCAAGTGTGACTTTGCGACGGGTTCAATGAAGTAATGAACGTGGCTGTGGGTGTGTTTGTGTCTCTGTGGCAAAATGCTCAGCAACAGCCACACTCTTTTGCGAAGAAATGAAAAAAAGGTTCAAAATGAAGAAAAGGAAAAAGCACAGCAACGAACGACAACGCTAGCCGCCCACTCTAGGGCAACCGACTCACTTCAACGATCCGAGAGAGAGAGGTGGGAAGCAGACCAGGCGACGTCATGGACATCCAGACGATTGCGAGACTCAAGCAAAGCAACAGCCAGAGAAGCATTTGAAAGTCACAGGAAGTTGCTCGCACCGCGTTCAAACTATCTAGTGGTACAATCATGCAAACACCGGTGGCGAGCCCGGACGTCGGTGTCTGCACGGTCGGTGTACCGTCAAAAAGCGCGTCTGCCGGTCGGACGAAAAAAAAAGAAGCAAAGACATTCAAGCCTTGTGTACCATGCAGAGAGGGGTACTACACGACATTCGGGTGGTTCGATTTCGCAGAAGAAGCTGTCCTTTGGCTTTGAAAACGCTGCAGTTGTCTCGGTGCTCAGTTCCTTACTCGACCTTGCCGTCACCCTTCAGAAGTGGGCAGGTTCATTTTGAGATGGTGGCGTCCGGTGGCTGGTTTGGAACCAATTCGATGAACTGCAGTCCGGTGTATCGCGCAGCGTGCTCGAACCACCGAATTCAAGGTTCGGATGCACCAAGCGCAGCCGTTGACTTTTACCTGCATTTTCGTATTTGAGTCCAGAACCAGGTTCGGTTGCAAAACTCAAAAATCTGCACTTGGTCGCGACCTGCTTGGCAAGAAGCTGAGTTTGATCTTTTTTTTCCCTCCAAGCCGCAAAGACCATGGCAGTTTGCTTTCAAGCATGTCGTACAATCGATTGCTCCGCTTTCGTCCGCTCGTCCAATCGACATCGTTTCGTCCGACGACGATTGAAGGGACCACGGCTGCCAGGTTTACCCGAGAGGGGTGCCGGCAGTGGTCACGCCCGCATAATATCGTCCGCCTCTTGCCGGACGCCTCTTGGCCCGGCTAGCAGCGGCCAGGGTCTGATTGGTCACCTCCGCCCCGCGGTTCCGATCGATCTTCGGTCCAAGCCTGTCGAGTACGGATCGCTTCGCTTTGCTTGCGTGCAGAAGTAGTTGTGCTTTGCATCGTTTGCCGCAACATCCGCTCCACGCTCTCAACACATACGCGCCCGACGCATCATTCGCCGAAGCCATCTGCCAATGCTTGGCGCGGCACTGCTGCATGATTTCCCAATAATCCAAGCCACATCTTGGTTCAGCCTCACTGCATCGGCCTTTGATGCTCAGCCAAGAATCTCATGCTCTGCGAGCCGTCAACGTCTTTGGAAGGTTCGGAAGCAAGCCTTTGGTCGACAAGCAGACGACTAAGAAAGCGTGAGAACAAAAGAGTGTGATTATCGGATCTCAGCGTTGATCACGGGGTGAGACGCTAGTCGAGCAAGACGATGAGAACAAAAAGTATCTACAGACAACGAGGAAAAGTCTCATGCGCGCCATTTTTGCATAAGGGCGGCAGAGTCTCGAAACGAAGGGCTATCCTAGCCGGGACTAGCCGTGCAAACGGTGGCAGGATCGACGAAGGGTGTGCGGTAGCATTCGAGCTCCTACTGTTGCTTACGACGAACCCTGTGCATCCTCTTCACACCAGGGATTGGCAGACCCAAAAAGTCGATCGTCTCCTTGACCGCCTCCTTGGCCTGCGGTCCTGTTCCGGGCAGCAAGCTGAACGGAGGCAGTGTCAGGTCCCTCTTCGTCTCCACCTTTGCCTGTTTTGAGTACAGGTGCTTGACAAACTCTCCAGCTACATTGTTCACCTTGTCCTTTTCACCCAACGCTACATCGTTCACCGCATCCTTGACACCCAGCACTGCATCTTGAGCTTCATCGCTTAGGCCGAGAACCTTCTTGGTCGCAACGTCTTCACCGGGAATAGCGCGTTTGATGGGGATTCCCTCAACCTCACCTCCGTTGTTCAACAGTCCGTTGGCGAAGAGGTCCTTGTCGCCCAAAGCGCGTCGGCGGGAGGGAAGTTGGATAGGTTTGAAGGCAGGAAGACCGAGTTCCTTGGTGGTGCTCTCAAGGGTGCCTTTGACGAGACCTGCGCAATCGAATGCGGTGCAGACCTGGTTGACGGTGGATATGCCTTGGACGGCCGGGCTAGCAGCCTGCTTGACGGGCGCGAAGAGGAGTGGAAGCGCGTCCTTTTGAGCTTGTTTGGCGAACTTGTCACCCAGACTTTTAAAGCTGCCCAGGTCGATTCCGTCGGGCGAGATCGAGTCGCGTTTGGCGGCAGAACCTCCGAGCAGCCCAGTGAGGAAGCTGTCCGCTCGTTGAAGATCCTCCTTGTTCCCAGTCTTCAGACCGAGATCGAGAGGTTGAGCAGAAGCATCGTGTCGCTTGAAGGGAAGGACACCCTTGAAAAGCCCTTCGGCAGAGTCGAGATCCTGCTGGTTTCCCGTCTTGAGACCAAGATCGAGGGGCTGTACATCACGGCTGCCCAAACCCGGCAAGGAAAGCCTGTCGAGAGGCACATCTTCGCCCAGGACGTTGAGACCGATGCTCTTGCTTCGCTTGCTGGGAGAAAGCTTGGGAAGCGCAAGGTTGTGAAGGTTTTGGCCGAAGATGTTGACGTCGAGCGGGTCTTCTTCCGCACGTCGGTTCAGCGGGTGCACGGTACGCTGACCGAGCGTCTGGTGGTTCTCGGGCAGGTATTCGGTTCCCTCGCCGGGCTGGAGAGCCTTGAGAGCGTCGAGGAGACGCTTCTCTCCGGCGGCTTTGGCGGGCGGAGCCTGGTTGGTGTGGTCGCCCTCGTTGTCGAGAGCGCCCAAGATGGGAAGCGAAGGAACGAGACTGTGACCGAGCTCCCTCTTGATCGCGAGACCCTGGCTGGAGATCTGTCCGACGAAAGGCTGCAACTGATCGGACGGCAGCAGACGCTTGTGTTCAGCTGGCAGGGGCGGAGGCGTCGTGATCTTCTTGGCGGCGTCTGCGAGCTCTTTGGCAGACGGCTCGAGGTTGAGGTAGGTGAGAGGGGTGACAGGCTTACCCTTGTCGTCGACGTGGGTCAGGGCCAGGGGTGTGGTGACAGAGTCAGCGTGCGCCTGACCAAGGCAAAGCGCGATGACCACGACGCTGTAAAGCGCGGCGAAGGAAGTGGTAAGCCTCATAGCGACGAAGATGTAACGAGACTGAAAAGAGCGTGATGGAGTTGACGTGATGCCCTCGAGAGGAGGAAGGAGGTGGAAGAGGTGAAGGGGGAAAGGGGAAGAGGTGTAGAGAGGGAAGAAGGTGATGGTGGTGAAAGAAGGAGGGTTTCAGCTGAGGACGGACAAGGACAACAAGGCATCCTTCATTCACCTCGATCTAGAGCGCTTACCAGCGGCTTGGGTCTTGACGTGACAAACCAGGCCATGCTCATCCCCGCACCAATATCTCGGTCCTGTACTTCTGTTGTCCCCTTTCTGAGCTTCGTTGCCGAGCCAAGTGAGGGTATGGTTCCCTCCCGCCACGAGCTGTGGAGACCCGTATCGCGTACCAGGCCACACGCCACACCGACTGACAACACCAGTCAAATCTCGAGGAGGAAGGGGCAATTGCTATGGCCGAGCAGGCAAAGTCAGCCTCAGTATTTGTGTGGTACGTCACAACCCGTTCCGTGTGGCTGAGCCTCCAGGAATGGATCGGACGTCACAATGGATGAGGTCCGTCGTGCTGCATCTCATTGTGGCGTCGAATGCAAAACGGCGATACATGAGAGGGTCTCGAAAGATCAGCGCGGCAATGGGTACGCGTGCCACACAGTTTGACAGCTGTCGTCGAGTTTGGGTCGCGTGCATTGCACTTCACGGGAAGCAGCAGAGATTTACACCAATTTGCACCACCTCCTGGAATTTCGCTGCAGATTCGAGGAATGCCAGGCGCGTTTTTTGTCTCTGTGTTGATCAAAGGGTATACAGTTGGTCGCAGACACAGTGTGAGACAGCATAAAGCTCGATGGGTGATGTGCGCTCCGTTGGACCGGTTGTGTCTCTACGCTTTGTGGAACAGGTGTGAGCTGGTTTGTGGTACCGTTGCCTTGGGCCAGACCACGACGGCATGACAGCGAATCCAATCGGCGACGATCTGCGTTCGATGCCGATCGCATCTCGCGCTTAGGCGATCGGCTGCCGATTTCAGCTTCGATTTCGATGAAAGCCTTAGCCAATTTTCGAAGGAAGCCTCCACTCGGACTGCAAAGGTCATTTGATGAACCTGTAAGAAGACGCTCTTCATCGTGACACCCTCACCTTGGTCTCGTCAGACCTACACCACAGCGTCCAGGCGGTGGCCACCATCATGAACTCGACGTATCAGCTACAACGAGCGATTGGCTCTGCCGTTGGCAAGTCGATCGGCAGCGGTGCCGGTTCATCGCGGTCCATGTCCCGCTCACTTGTCACCCAACCACTCCGCCGTGCCGCACTTTCGTCCCGGCAACAACCTCTCACCGTGCCTACCAGGCTGGAGCCCTTTCCATCACCTCGCGCCTTCTCGGCCTCTTCCCAAACCCGTCAAGATCGGGCCTCAGACTACGCCGACGCACCCGAAAACTACAGCAAACCTTCCTCGTCCCGATCTTCCAAACCGTGGTATCGTTCTCCTACGACGCTCGTGCTCGGTTTCATCCCCATCTTCACGTTCGGTCTGGGCTACTGGCAGATCAAACGACTCAAATGGAAGGTGTCCCTGATCGAAGAGCTCGAAGACAAACTTTCGAAGGATCCGCTTCGTCTCCCGCGCAACATCAACGTCGATGTTCTGCCGCAATTTGATTTCCGTCTGGTGTCGGTAAAAGGGTCCTTTGATCATTCACGGACGATGTTCGTGGGACCCAGGGTGAGGGACGGTGTGATGGGATACCATGTGGTCGTGCCGTTCAGTAGGAGCGAAGGTGGCGGCATGATCTTGATCAACCGCGGGTTTGTGAGCGAGAAGCAAATCGAAGGGACGGGAGAGAAGAGGAGGCTCAAGGACGAAGCGATGCAGAGCGGAGAGAAGGAATTCGTCGCTTTACTGCCCAGGATCTACCCAGCAAATACGTTTACGCCGAACAATGTTCCGGAAAAGGGAAGCTGGTTCCACGTCAATCCGTCCCAAATGGCCGAATGGGCTTCCAACAAGGCCGGCGTCGAAGCGCTTTCCCTCGCAATGAAAGAGGCAGAAGACAGCTACACCCCAAGCGCAGGCGTCGCAGAGAGCGTCAAGAACATGCTTGGTTCGAGAGAAACGCAACGCGTACTTCCGGTGTATCTGGAGGAAGTGTTTGATGGAAACGTGGGCGAGGCAGCGGCGAGGGTGGCTCAAGGTGTACCGGTGGGTAGGGCGGCGACGATCGAGTTGAGGAACCAGCATGCTGTTTATGCGGCGACGTGGTTCTCCTTGAGCGCGTGTACGGCCGTCATGTTCGGTCTGCTCGTTCGTCGTGGTCGATCCTAAAGCACACAGCACACATGTAATCGTATCATCCACACCACTCTTTTGCACACGCAATCATCCATTTCCATCTATCTAAGAACCATGTCGATACAGTTTGCCTCTATTGCGTCTTCTTCTCGGTCTCCTTCGACTTGGACTGAGCCGGTCTGGAAACGGAATACCCAACCGTACCCGCCAACACAGCCGCAGCGCCGCACCACAACCCCACTGTGCCCGTCGACCTCTCGACCAGCATGACGCTGACCATCAAGCTGACTGCCTTCCTCACCACCAGCACGAGCGTCACCGAGAGACTGCTGACCTTGGACGTCAGACGATTCACGCCGTTGATGCAGAGCAGTTGGGTGGCCACGTTGAGCAGGAGAGGTGGGTAGAAGCTGGGTATCCAGACGCCGGTGTTGGATGGGAGGTGGGCGGCGATGTAGGAGAAGGGTGGGAGATGAGTGAGGTCGAAGAGTTTCTCCTGGGTGACGTCGGGACGACGGGAGGGGAAGGTAGGCGGTTTGACGAGGGCGAGGAAGCGGCTGAGGAGGGTGGTGGTGGAGTTGGCGGAGGAGGGAAGACGGGTTGGGGGACCGAAGCCAAACCACCAGGGCGTGGTGGAGTTGGCATGTTGGATGTCTCGTAGCAAGCTCTCCGGTCTGAGCGCAAACATCGGTAGTGAGAGCAGGTGGGAGTAGAACATGGACTCTCTCCAGTTCTGATTGCCGTAGAGCTTGAAGGTCTGCTCCTGCCATAACCCCATCAACCCGGTCAACACGAGTGCCGAGAACAACAGCAATACGCCCGTCAGGTATTGTCCAGCGTCAGGCGCAGCCTCACCCACTGTTGAGGTGGATTTTGTGCTAGTCGAGTATAAGGTACTGCTGACCACTCCGAGTGTCACCAGAACGACGCTACCCACTTGCAACCTCGTATAGATCCTCTTCTGGACCAACCATCCCAAGATCATGTTGATCACCAGACCGCCCGATCGGAACACGATGTGTACGGGCATAGGCACGTCATACGCGAACGCCATATTGTTGAGCAGGCTCGTGCTGAGGTAGAATGCGACCTGGACGATCCATCTGTACAACGGAACCGCTCGTGGTTTGAAGCCCACGAATGGAGGAGACGAAGAGAACCGGAGGAAATACGGTAGGGAGGATAAGGTGGTGACGAGGAACTGGGCGAATGTGATGAGCGTGCCTGCGGAAGGCAGTTGACGAGTGGCTAGCTCGAGCGTGTATGCGTTGGAGCAGCAACCGCCGAAGATGAGGGAGAGGATGAGAAGCCATTCCGGAGCGGTGGTGGAGATGATTGCGGTTGCAGTGGAGGTTGTGCTGGATGCCTTGGCTGCATTGCCGTTCAATTCGGATGCTTCGGAGGTGGCGACGGAGCGATGCCGCAGCTCGTTGTCCTTCGCATGTTCCGACACCGTCATGACGAGCTCTAAGACTACCTTGCGTCGAGATGTGGTGGTGATGAGCGTCCGGGAAGAGCGAAAAAGCTGCGCTAAGTGTTGGTTTCTCGTCGGCTGCATCCGAAAAGGCGGAAAAGAGCAACACTTCTCCTCTGTGGTCTCTCGCCGCGCGCAGCTCAGCTCCAACGCGTAAACGAGCCGTCGCCCCATTTTGCTTCTCACACCATCAACCCCCTTCCATCGCAAGATCCACAATGGCGTCCACATAGCCTCACATACAGCCCCGTCGTGACGACTGACCTCTCACATCGCTTCGATGGCTTGAATCGCCCAGATGTCGTCCGTCCGCACCGATCCGGCCATCATCCTCCCCATCAGCGACCTCTCCCTCTCCCGCGACGTCACGCTCAAACTTCGTCTCGCTGGGATCGTCACTGCCGTCTCACCCACCAACTCCTCCCTCATCCTCCTGTCCGACCCCTTTCCCGCTTCCACCTCCTCCGCTGGTTCCATACTCGTCGATCTCTCCCTCTGCACCGACCATCCGGACGATACCGCCAGACTCTGGAGCAAGAACGCGCAACTCGTACCGCCCGAACTCAAATCCACCCTCATGGTGATCGGACATCTCACGAAACGCTCCACACCCGTGGACACCGGCTTTTTAGCCGAGAGCAAACCGGACTGGAGTCGTGTACAATTGAAGGATGCTGTACAGCTGGGGAACGGTAAGGAGTGGACAGAGGTCAACAGGTGGTTCGTGGTGGAAGCCTTGTTGGTCAAACCGCTGGGGAGAGAGTTTGATCTGAGGTTGTGGAACGAAACCGCGAGGTTGAGATCGATTCACCTTTGGACCATGTATGAACGAGATCAGCAGGCGAAGCGTGATCTCATCGCTTGCACAACCACCCATGTCAGTCCCGTACAGGACAGGAAGGGCAAACGAAAAGCTATCGTCATCGACTAGTATACCTCTCATACATCCACGACATATTCACGCATACACACTCTCTTCCGCTCTTGCATCGTCCAGATAATGACATGATCTTGTATTTCTACTTCCCATCTCAAAAGATACCCTCACGGCAGATATCCGCTCTCCGAATAGATCCTCCTCTTGAAGCGCTTCCACAACTTCTTGTCGACCATCAACCTTCGTGCCAGATCCATCATATCGCCGATCGTAGCCGAAGCGAGCGAATAGTCGGTGAACTTCCTCAGCGGTTTTGCCAGTTTGACACCGCGCTTTTTCGACGCTCCGACCTCTTGATCCACGTCTTGGATGTCGGATGTGATGAAGGGACTCTGCAGCCCTGCTCGATGCAGTTCTTGCTCCAGCAGCGCTTTCGGTACCGGACCCGGTCGGTCGGAGCTGGTGGAGCCAAACTCGGTCCACAACACCTCAGGTGTGTAGGTGGCGTATTCGAGCCGGTACGAGACTTGCATCTTTTCCGCCTCGTGCTGTCTTCGTTTTCTCTCCTCGTCGTCCTTACCGTCGTGCTTGTCCTTCTTCGTTTTCTTTTTATCGACCCCCTTTTCCTGTGTGAATGCCGATGTGGAAACGTCGTCCTTCTTGGGGTGCAGGATTTGCTCGATAGCTTCGTTCTGCTCGTCGATGTCCATCACCCACTGACTGTATCCTAACAGGCTGAGGTACGTGTTGGTTCGCGAAGGAGAGTCCGGCGATGCATGGCGGGGGAGAGCTTTACGTTTCTTTTTCTTGTGCTTCTTGCCTTTGCGCTTCTTTGGCGGTGTGGGTCGATGGTGGTGCCTTGATAGCGTGCCGAAGGGAGACTCCGACTCGACTCCTCCATCTTCTTCTTCCTCGTCTGCTTCCTCCACCTCGTCCTCGTCTACCGCTGAGATCAAACTCGACGAGTGGGCAGCAACATACCTCGCCGCTTCGCTCGTGTTGTACGTCCACAACCTGATGGACGGGTAGAACGTCGGAATGATGCTCGGTGCGATGTAAAACACCGAGTACATATCTTCGTTCGTCCTTCCCTTGCCTGGCAGTGTCGAGTAATCCTGCTTCAAATCGCCCGGCAGCCCTGGTTCTTCCTGAGCCTCCACCTCGTTGTTCTTCTCGATTTCTTGCTGATACGCCTCCTCCTCGTCCTCTTGGATGAAGAACGCGTCCGTGTTCATGTGACCAAAGTGTTGCCCAACAACCGTGTCCTGATACCGCAACACGATGTCCGTATACCTTCGGTAGCATCTCTCAAAGTAGTTCCCTGCCGTCGGTGGTACATGACCCAACAGATGGACCTGCATGCCTCTGCTCCTGAACAGGTTCAACTGGACCTCTAACCAGTCCAACTGTGCTGTACCGGGATCCACATCCTTGCCCTTTGAACCTCGTTTCGTCTTGACGCATCCATCCACCGCCTTGTTGTTGTCGTAGAAGTACAACGTATTGAGCGACATCGCAGCGAGTCGATTGGGCAGGATCTCTTTCACGTAGTAGCCTCCTTGTTCGAAAGTGTGAAATTCGTATTCGGGGATGTGATCTTGCCAGATCTGAACGTATTCCTTCGTCACGGCGTTGGGACCGGGGAAGAGAATGTTGTGAGGAAAGATGTCGTTGTTGCCAACAGTGGGGATGAGGGGTACACCTGGAAACGAGGTTTCGAGCTGATCGAGGACCCAACGGTTGAGTTCAAAGATCTCTTTACTGGATCGTGGCACGCGATTGTCGTTGTCGTGTCGCGCCGAATCGCCTGTCCAGATGATGAAGTCAAGGCCGACATCTACACCTCCCGCAGAGGGAGAGATCACATCCGCATGGTCATGTTTGGAAGAAGAGTATTGAACGAGATTGCGAGAGGCCCAATTGAGACTCGACTCGACCAGACGAGGCGGGGAATCACAGTCTGTCAACGCCGTTCCCCACCATCCCGCGCGCAGCTTTCCATCCGGCTTGCCCTTTTTGGGCTTCTTGTGATGACACGCTCCACTGACCGCTGATGCGTGTTTGTAGTGTGGATCGGGATGGAGGTCTGTGACGTGGAGGAAGCGTCCGAAGGGTTTCCTCAGCGTGTTGATTGGTGCAGACGAGGTCGAATCCGCCTGAAATACTGCTTGCACCGGCGACGATGCAGATGCAGCAAACATCTGCGAAACCAGCAGCGCAGCTGCGGCTGCGGCTGTCAGAGCCCGCATGACTGTGCCTGGATGCTACGTGAGCAGCTCTCTAGCGATATATGAGGCCGATGGAGATTGTCGAACCGCAGCTGGTTCCTGTTCCCGAATCTCAGCGGGCTCGGAGGCAATCTAGAACTGCAGATGCCGCAGCACGTCCTATACGAGCATCTTTGGCTTGGAAATGAGTTGAATCTGATAGTGGGGGACTGATTGTCGAGATGATGGAAGTCGAGGTGGACGACGATCAACAACAAAGTTTTAGGCTCTTGCAGCGGTGCGTCACTCGGCTCCCAAAAGTCCGAATCGCGCCTATTTTCTCCACACACGAATGCAGCGAAGATCGTCGCACTCAGCCGTGCAGCCACTCTCTGAATTTACCGAGGAGACTCAGCAGCCGCGATCTCACACCTTGCGCCATTGCTGCCCCAATCCCATTGCGAACCTTGACCCTTCACACTGCGATACGTCGACACAGAAGATCGTTCGTGAGACACTAGACACGACACACAGCTAGTGTTTGGCAATAGGTGACTCAACTATCTTTGCATCAAAAGCAACCACTATCGTATCGTACAGGATCACGTCGAAACATACCCATCTAGCCCGTTTGGCCCGTTGCCAAAGATCTCGGCAAACACCTCTCTTCCCGGCACCTGCAAATCTCCCGGATCGCCGATGTACGCCCCGTCCGCATCCACCTTTACCTCCTCTGCATCCTCACGTCCATCGGCGTCTGCTGCTTGCATGCGCAGCTTCCGTCTTCGCAGCCTCTCGGTCTCCCAAATATCCTCAAAGCTAGCCGCGAGGTTCTTGAGTCCAAACAGATATCCGCTGTCCGGACCATCGATGAGTTTTGGTGGGAAGCGAGCTACCGGTAGACCCTGAGCCGCTCCTCCCTCGCCGTCAAAATCGTAGTCATGACCCGTGGTGCAGTGGGCAAAGTCAATGATACGGATATTGATCTCTCCCTTCCTTCGCCTGCGTCGCAACAATGTCGGCTCAGAACCACCGCCAGCGATTCCACTTCCAATGGGACCAAGCAATGGACTCGATCCAATAGAGTAGCTCGCTCCACCATCCACCAAATCCGTTTCCTTGTTCAACGACGACACACCCGAGGGCGTAGATGCTCCACCATCCAAGATCATCTGACTTGGAGCTACCGTTCCACCCACTCCCTGCGAACAGCGTCGATCGAATTCCTCCTCGAGCTTGCGCTGCGTCTCGCAGTCGCCATCGTAGATGAACAGCAGACTGCTTGCGTAGAACCGATATCCTCGCAGCCCCCAGATGATCCTTGCCAAATGATAGATCTTCTGCAAGATCAGCGGCACGTGATGCATGAGGATCTTGCTTCCATCGTAGAAAAACCGCGCCAGCGCATCTGGGAATTCGGCGGGTAGCACTTTGCGTCCAAAGTACTTGTCTTGGAAGATGAAGTCATGGTGCGCGCAATCGTAGACCTGCATACCGCAGATGCGCACACCGTGACTGCGAGAAGTCGTCTTGTCGCACTTCTTGGTCTGACTCTTCTTCTTGGCATCCGTTGCATCTAGACCGTACTGACGCGTACCCATCTTGAGATCGAGCACGCAGGGAGACTTGAGCCGACCTGTGAGATCCTCCATGAGGAGGAACTGCTCTTGTCGTGTCTGGCAGGTGCTGTCTGAGGACGTTCGAGCCTCTGCAGTCGCTGCTTCGACAGCCTCGGCGTCGGCGCTCGCTTGGACGGAGCCAGCAGTGTCCTTGCTCGCGTCGACCACTGGCGTGTCATCTGCGCTCAGCGGCACGCTTTGTGCTTCTGCAACTGTGTCCAAAGACTCTGGCTCCTCAGACAGCTTCAGCATCTCCATCTCGTCGTCCAAATCAGTCGACTGTGCAGGCGCCTGTTCGACCAACGCTTGCTCGCCAAGCTGGCTGCGTCCAGCAGCTGGGATCTTGGGCTGGAGCGAGAGCGAAACATCACTGAGCACGCGTCGTGGCTGCTGCGCCGAGGCGCCTACACGGGATGCGCTGGTGAGCGTGATGCGTGGAGACTCTTGCTCACCACCCGCCGTGGTTCTCTTGGACGACAAGGATGAAGTCGAAGCGGTCAAGCTGCTTGGACCAAGCGGCGGCGTGCGAGGTGGAGTCGAAGGATGACGTGCTTGACCACGGTAGTGAATGGGTGAAGAAGACGCGGTGGGCGCAAATTCGCTGGCGACGCTCATTCTTCCGCTGCCTGTGGGGTCGGGTGTACGAAGGCCGCCTCGAAGCGTTTCCGCCGCCATAGTCTCTGTTGAAGCTACGGGGGGTCCAAGATTGCGCGTGAAACGGAGCCTCTCTCCTTCTTCGCTCTCCTCCCAGGCTCTTGCCAGGCGTCTTCGATTCTTGCGAGCATTCCGCTTTGCGCTCGATTCGTAACGAGCCTCGAGGCCATCTTTGAGCATGGGACTGCTGAAGACCTCACGCAAGACCTGCTCCTGCAATCTGCGATTGACCGTGGTGATACCGCGACCGTGGATGCCATGGACGTTCTGCGCGTGAGGAGTGTTGCCGGCGGCTACCTGGGACACATGCGAAGCTTGCGAAGGCGTGCGACTAGTCATGCTGAGCGAACCGATCGCCGGGCTGCGTGAACGAGATAAGAGACCGAGTCCGGAAGTGGCACGACCCAGGCTAGATGAATGCAGGCGGTCCGAATCGCGACCTCCCCAGTCGGCCCCATGGCCCATGGAGCGGGTGGATCTGGGCGATGCATCGGGAGACATGGCCGGCGTGATTGGGGTCGAGCCGAGGTCCTTCTCCACATGCTGCGAGGATGAAGTCGACCGCTGAATCTTGGGGCGTGAAGCTTTCTCGTAGGATGTCAGCTGAGGAAACGAGTCGGTATCGGGGCTGCTCGCTCGTTGCAGCTGAGCGTCAGCTGAAATATGGACGGCACCGGTGTCGATTTGCGCGCGTTCCAACGAGGAGGCGGGTCGGCGCGGGCGGAGGGGGCTGGAGGCTCTGCTCCTCGAGATGCTCCGGCTACGGGATCCCGGGTCTGCGGCAGAGTTGCTGTGCGCTTCCGTCTTGGACGCCAGATTGCATCGACGGAGGATCCATTCGGGCACGATATGTCGGTTGAGATCAATTGAGACCTCGGGTATCTCCTTGCCCCAGTCCTCTTGGCCCTCAAAGACCTTGCGACGAACGCGGTTGCCACCGTGCGAACTGCTTCTCTGTCGTTCGAGGCGAGCGTTGCCAGCAGCCGAGACATTGCCTTCATCCGCGCCAGCGACGGGAGACGGCTGCGCATCCGTCTTGGCTGCTTCTGATGGCGTCACAAATTCGGCATCGGCGAGCATTGGCGGCTGTGCTTGCGCTTCCTCCGGAGCCCTGTCGACGTGTCTGTACGTTACGTTGAGAACTCCGAGATACTGAGGAATGAAAGCGAGCAGAACAGGATGCTCCCTTTCGACGGCCTCATAGAATTCGTTCTCCCTCCCGACGAGCGGTTTGCAGACAGCGCGCTTCGAGAATTGGAAGATGGAGTTGTGGCCGCCGACTTGATTGTGGTAGGGCTGAAGCTGCACGACAGCAGGCAACTCATTGGATGACACGGCGCGCGATCGACTCGACACGCGGGCCCGGCGGGATGCTGCTTCCGCACCAGAATGCGCCACACCGCTGACTCCACTAGAATGAGCAGGGGCTGTCCCAGCTTCCCATTCAGATCCACTCATCTGCAGATCATCCTCGTCAGCCGCGTCGTGGTCGAAGTCGGATCTGCGTCGCTCGTCTTCAGAGCTCGTCATGTCGGCGTATGCGTCGGTGGCGTCGTTGTCTGTATCGACCGTGTGTAAGGGAGCATCTAGCTGGTCGTCGCCATCCTCCTCGTAGTCGGATGAGCTTTGTGCCATTTCGTCGAGGCTGCGCCTGCGCGTCATCGAAAGCTTGCCTGGCCAGCCTGCTCCTGTCCACTCTGTTTCGGGCACGGAAGAGTGGCGCTGCAGAAGGGTCGAGGCCGGCTCTGACGGATCTTGACGGGCTTCTGCATTGCCTGACTCTCCCCGCCGGCCGATTGGACGCCGATTAGGACTGAGGGGGGGAACCCTGAGGGGCGATGTCGGTGCTTGTTGCAGATCGCGAGAACGTGCGATCGGGATTGGTTGCGAATCGAGCGGCTCGAGCGAAGAAGGATCGAGCAGATGGCGTGCGTCGAGATCAGCAGCCACATTTTCGGGTGAAGCGATGGTCTGCGATCGTCGAGGTCTACGTTGACGCGAGATGGGATCGGACGAGGCGGAAGCGATCAGAGGTACGCTGGCACTGGACGCGGTCTCGGCCTCTGTGGACGAAAAGTATCCGCCGGCGATATCGTCGCTTTGAGCTAGAAGAAGCGACGGCGTTGCTGGACGAAGGGCGGTCGGGTCTGCATCTTTGGCAAAAAGCAGTGCTGCGGAGGTGCTTGGTGGATAGGGATCCAACGGGGATCGACTCGAAGGAGCTGACGCCTTGGCTGAGCGCTCCGAAGGTGCGAGCGTGGGGCTAGCACGAAGCGCCTTACGCCTGCCGGACGGCTCGTCGCGTTCGCCTCGCGAGCGGTACGGGGCGCCCTCTTCGATGACGGCGGTATCTCGACTCGACGCGAGCGCTGCACGCGAGGGTTTGGAGGAGGTCTCTTTGAAAAGGTGAAGGCTGACACTGGCCTTGCGACCCGAGCTGAGCATTGCGGGAGGCAGACTGAGTTCGAGATCTTTGCGCGACGCATCGGCAAACTCGCGTGCAAGGACGTCATCGTCGTGTAGAGTCAAGGATCTGCCCGGCGTGCTTCTGGCGCTTTTGGTACCAGGACTTTCACGCTTTACGGGTGGACGACTATAGGTGTACGTTTCTGGCGGGGAAAAGGGTGCGTTGGGGTTGAAGACGACTGAGGATGATTGGAAAGATGCCGGCACTGGCGAGGGACGAGAGGTGCTTGCCTTGCTAGGAGACCCGCCATTGCTGCGGGAGGTCGCGACGAAAGAAGAGGAAGAAGGTTCGCCTACACTGACCGCGCCTGATGCCGCTGCTGCGCTCCCACCGGCCGAATCGCTGTTGAGTGGTGGCAGAGGAGGCGAAAGGACCTGAGCGATGGACGGACTGGAGAAAGGGTTTACGATGGTCGCGCTGGAGACATTTCTGCTGGCCGGTGGAGAGAAGGAAGTCTGGACCGGCTTCGGAAAGTTGGGCGGGAGCGATACATGAAGCGAGGCGGTGCCGAGCTGGGCGTGTATCGAGGGGGAGAGAGCGGCTGCGTCGGGGTCGGCCTGCGGCTGCGACTGACATGGTATCGTCAGAGTGTGATCGACCGACTGCCTGCGGAGATTTGGCGCGTTGGAAGTCGAGGCGTCCGTCCGCAGACCGGTTGCCGGGGTGCAGGATGCCTCGTCGGCGGTTGCAGAGTCCGACATGACGACGGCAGCTGCTACTGAGAGCAGACGGCGTCAGTGGATGGAGGCCGTACCCAGCCGAGGACTGGGCAGGTACGTCTAGAGGTGTGACTTGCACGCTGCACAGAGTCACGTCGAGTCCATAGTACTATAAGAGCCGACAGGAGATGGATGTCGATGCACTTGATGTGATTCTGGGTGCGGATGTTGCTTTGCTGCAAAGATAGACAATCCAAGTGTTGCGACCTGAGGCGTGTCGGCGGTGCGAGCGTATATGGTAGGTCGGCCGATGTTTAAGCGCGATGCCTGCACCACCTTGATGACGCTGACGCTCGAGTGATGATGGTAGGGAAGAATGGCCGGAGCCGAAGATGATGGAGACGATGGTGGAGGTGAGACAGAGAGAACACGAGTGTGTGTGTGTGCGCCCAGAATCGCCTACCAAGGCAGCTCGACCGCGGGACACTCAAAACCCATTTAATGATTTTTTTATTTATTTATTCAATCAAAGGCGAGTAATTTACTTGCATATCGAAGATCCGTGGTATCACGCTGTCAAGGCCAATCAATCAACCGCGACGAGGAGATCAACACAGTTTTGGACCTGCAAGGGCCAAGCGCTGGCGTTATCATGCCGCGCAATTTGCCGACCGTCCAACGTCGCGCCGCGGTGCCGTCGTACCTCTGCTCTGAAGCATTGGATCACCTTCAGCAACGACTTGGTCGTGAGCTGTTGATCGCCCGATGCGAGGGCACTCGGGACGGCCAAGCGCACAGGAGGTCGCGGTGGGAATCATGAGCGGAATGTCGATACACTTCGACTTCACACCGGTCAAACAGACCACCGGGACGATCGCGTATAAAGACTTCTGCGCCTCATCTCGCAGCTCAGATCATGCATAGCTCTTGTTCTCCGTTCTCCTTTGGCTCTGCTTCTCCCTCGACAGATGACAGTGCGAGCGGCAAGAGATGCGATGTACGCCATCTGCAGAGGCACACCCCACGTTCCCTCCACGTTCGGCCATTTTCTTTTCCTTTTTTTGACTTTTGGTCGGCATAAGCGCCAGAGTGGTGTTTCAATTGAGAACGTGGACGTCTGTCTTGGGTCTCTCTGTGCGATTCCGTAGCATGGCGGGTGTGCTGTCTCACCACTGTAATGCTTGCTACTGTACCGCTCTTTTCAGGGCTCGCTTCTGCAGTCGTTCTCGTCGTGCACTTCCTGCCGCAGCGTCTGCTCGGCTGCTGGTGACGTTCGCCACGGGCTTTGCCTGTGCTGCTCGTTTCTCGATACATTCAGGGCCCTGAGCCGGACAAAAGTCTTTCATCGCATGTCACCAACACGTCTCGTTTTGCTCGGGCGCAGAGACAAATTCTCTGTCAATTGTCACTTTGATCATTTGTGCTACTTGTGCTGCGCAATGATTGCGCTCTCTCTACAAAATCAATCACGTCT
This sequence comes from Pseudozyma hubeiensis SY62, assembly GCF_000403515.1. Lineage (NCBI taxonomy): Eukaryota > Fungi > Basidiomycota > Ustilaginomycetes > Ustilaginales > Ustilaginaceae > Pseudozyma > Pseudozyma hubeiensis. The sequence goes on from NW_012133841.1 coordinate 132,128, forward strand.
TGCCCGAGCTTCGACCGCCCAGCGAAGCCGAGCTCTTGTTGCTCTTGGGCATGCTCTTGAAGGTCGGCGGCGCCATCATTGGAGGAGGCGCGCTGAACCACGGCCCTCCGCTTGTCGCCGTCGTCACTGACCACTCGCCTCGTTTCAGCGGCGCGGTCGGAGCCGGCGTGCGTGGACTGTACGCCGTCTTCAGACTGCTTCCGGTTCGCGGGCTCGCTGTGCTCGTGCTGGATCGCGACTCTGACGGCTCAGACGATCGGCGCGACGACGGCGCATCTCCACTTCCTGCACCCGCTACCTGCGTGCCTCTTGTGTACTCGGCAAAGTCGCTCGTCGGCAACGCTGGCGAAGGTCCTGCGCTTCCCTTGGGTCCAAACACGGCCTCGGCCGCCAGACGCTTGTATTCGGCTTTTTCCGCCTTCTTGCGTTGCTTCTCCTCCTTCTCGCTTCGTTTGCGTTCTTCCTTGTCCAGCTTAGCTAGTTCCTTGGCCGACAGGTGCGTCACCTCTTTCGAGATCTCGATCCCCTCCAGCGGCGTGGACGGCTGGTGCTGACTAGCGCTTGAAGTGCTTCGTTGCAGACCCGACGTCACGCTCGTGTCCGTGCAGAGGCTATGCTGCGACGCGGAGCGCGAGACCTGCTCTTGCTCTGATCGCGGTCCGTACGAGTTGACGGCGAACTGCTCGATCGCCGGCGAAGAAGCTGCAGATCCGTGCAAGTGACTTCGCTTCGGATCCATCGTCAACGCAGGCGAGTTCGGTGCCGAAGTAGCCGGGCTCTTTCCAGCGCCGTCGCGAGGGGATGCGATGGAATGGCGAGGCAGATGGAATCGGCTTGACCACTCGTCTCCCGTCAAAATCGTTGGCGAGAGTTGACTCGGGCCGGCGTTCATCTGTGCGTTGGCGCTGGCGCGTCGATCCAGCAACGCACCGCCTTGAGACGCACCGGTCTGAGCGCGCACCGTCTCGTCACCCGTCATCGAGCTGCGGAAGCCGAGCGAGCTTCCGGAGCGCACAGGTTGCGTATTCTCCGCTTGCGACAAGACAGGCGTGTTCGAGGTGGTATTGCGCCCAAACAAGCTGAATCGATTTCGAGTCGAGCTGAACGCTGGCGCAAGCTCTGCTTCAACATCGCTCGTGGCCGGTGCCAGAGGCGAGATGGTCGCGCTACTGTTGCGATTGGCAGCATCGAGCGACGCCATGGTCATGCTGTACTTCTCCATCTTGTTGCCAGGAAGGCTGTTGCCAAACGACCCCTTGCGGAATTGCGTGCTGGGCTGATCGTCGAGCGATTCCATCGCCCCGCTGAGGCGGGCGAGTGCACTGTCGGCGGCCGGAGTGTCGGTGGACGACGAGAAAGAATCGCCCCGACGGTCCAGGAAACTCTGGTAAATCGAGTTGGGCGTCAACGGGCCATGCGAGCTGGCGGCATCGGATCCGGCGCGTGACATGGACGGTACCGGGGAAGGCAAGGGCAGCGTAGGCGAAGGACCGGCGCTCGGAACGCCGCCGTTGGCTGTGCGATAGCTGGTAGCGGCGCCAGAACGGAACTGAGTGGCGCCAGACTGAGTTGAGCCCGCACCATTGGTGCCAGAGCCATGCTGAGAATGGGAGCCAGATCGATCGCGCGTTGCGCCCTCGCCGCGGCCCTGTCCCTGCCTTTCGAGTCCCGCCCCGCTGCCACTTCCCGGTTGAGGCCCGGCTCCGTGCTTCTGCAGCCAACGGGCGATGGCCATGACCACCCTCAGGGCGCGGATCTGCAGACCTTCGCAGCCACAGAGCGAAGCCGCCTCGTACAGGCACACGGCGAGCCGATGCCTCTCCTCGGGATGCAAGCCGAGCGATTCTGAAGGACGGAAAAGATCAAGACCACTGCTTTCATAGCTATCGATAGCGTGTGTGATTGAAGAGGATGGCGAGAGCACATCACCATGCCGCGGCTGCTGCGTCGACGACGTCTTGGGATGCAGATCGTCTGCGAGAGCTACGTGGGCAGCATGTCGCGCCCAGGCGGCGAGGTGATCCATGTTGTACGTTTTGGCCAGGATCATCAGAGCGCACACCACGGCAGGATGTCGCTGCAGAGCCGTGCAAATGCGCAACGTGTACACGAACTGGAGTAGCGCTAGCACCACCGGAGAAGGCTCCGAGATCTGCAAGTGACGAGGTTGAAAGCGCGGATCACGAATCTTTTGCTTGACATCCGTCGCTCCGTCTTTGCCGGCTGGGTCAGCGACGATCGGATCTGCCGCCGCGTCACCTTCGTCGTCTTCTGCGAGGAACTCGGCAATGTCTTCAGGAATCATACCCAGTCCAGTCTGTTCCTGCGGCGCTGGGTAGGCGATACGAAGAGTGCGTCTCGCCTTTCTTCGGAACTCGTCCATCTTGGCTCTGAACCATGGCCAGCGCGCTTCAAGGATGGCCCGATCGCAGCCGATCCGAACACCGTCCGAGCAGACGATCTCAAAATCGCCGCGACCGCCGAGGTTGAGAGACTCGTTCTGTCGCTCGGCATCCCTGTGCGTCTCGGGAGCCGACGCATCGGAAGAGCTTGCGCCGGCCGCCGCTTCGGCACCGCGCGCGAGCGCCTGTGCTGAGGCCATGGCCGACGGTGCGGTTGCTGCGAGTTTGTCGAGCCCGAGCTGGACAGCCTGTTCGGAGAAGGCCGACATGGGAGGCTGATAGATGCCCCACGCCTCGAGCTCGAGTACCACGACGTGATCCCAGTTGGTCTGACGATGGTTGTAGTCGCTGACGAGGTCCCTCTCCTTGTGACCGACGACGATCAGACGGTTCTTGCCTGGCCACAGGAGCGCGCGGTTCCAGCTTCCCGTAGAGAGAGTCGAGCCGGATTCGATGCGGGACCACACCATGGTGGGCAGGTGCAGAGCCCAGATGGAGAAACTTTGTGTCGCGTTGGCAAGGTAGGTGCCCGAGATGAGCAGGTAGGGTCCGAGGATGGCGCCCGTAGGGAATCGAAGGCCAGGAGGTAATGTGACACCGCCCATGTGGCTCGAGCGATCCTGCATGGAGATGAGCTCGCCGACGCCGGCAGCATCGGCTTGTGACGGAGTCAGCGGTCCATCGACGTCGATCGCCGACTCTTGGGAGGCGTTCGAGCCGCTGCGAGCACGTAGCTGCGTCTTTTCAGACTCGGTGATGCTGGCTGCGTCGGCTCGAACGGTGAGCACCTCGAGTTCTCTGCGGACGTCGGTGAAGTTGTAGTTGGAGTACAGGTGGACGGGCAAAGGTTGACTCGGATCCGAAGGACAGCTCATTGGAAGCGGATTCTGCTCGACCGTGCCGCCTGGCTTTTCCGCTGATGCACGACCTTGTGGAGCAGTACTCGAGACGGCAGCGTCAGCGTCGCTGCTGGCGCTGTCCAAGGGGTCTTTGGCACGCGGGTAGCATTTGGCCCTTTCGCCGTCCTTGTAGAGATACTTGGCGCCGACCGCCAGCGACCGGTAGCTACCGCATTGCTTTCGGAAGCGCTGAGCGCCAATCCATCTGTTTTGCGAGAGGCTGAAGAGATTGATGGATTCGACGTACTGGTTGGCGAGGTTCTGGCCTCCGATGATGGAGAGCGTGTCGCCGGAGAGGGAGGAAAGATGGGCGTAACGAGGAGCCGGCTGGGCACTGTCGGGCTGCGAGCTCGAGGATGGCTCCGATCGAGAGGCGCGTTGCGAGGCTACATCAAAGCTGTAGTCCCACTGCTGGGCGGTGAGATCAAAGGCCAGCAGCTCGTCGAGGACGCAGAGCTCTTCGGCAAGTGTCCCCGCGGCCGAGTCTTGTGGTCGCTGCGAGTAGCCCATGCCGCCAAAAAAGACGATCTTGTCCTGCCACAGATCGGCCGAATGGAAGTAACGCGGCTGCGGCTGTTGGGACGTTGGCTCGGTTGCGCCGGTTTGAGGCTTAGTAGCCGGAGTCAATCTCGACCATCTCATCTCGTCGAGGCCGAGAACGTAGAGCGTGTTGACCATGCGACGGCTGCTGACGAGGCGGCCACCGAAGAGGTAGACCTGCGCGCCTTTGCCCTGTCCAAGATGCGATGGCTCGACGAGGGTGGCAGAAGCGCCCACGAGCGGAGGCGGCACGTCCCCGCCGCACAGGTGCAGGCGCGAAGAGAGGTTTGCGATGGACGGATGCATTGTGGGTGACGTCCATAGGAGTGGAAGAAATTCGTAATAGGGCTTTTGAAGGGAACCGCTGCCGATCTCTGCGAAGAATGTGTCCGTGGCGTGCTGATCGCCTACAATGCGCCTTAGGCTGCACCTGAGAGTGAAAGTCTGAGTATAAGTCAAGTGGGCGCAATGCCTACCGATGCATCGCAAGCGAGCGCCGAGTCGAGATGGATGGACGGGACTGTTGCGGTTGCGAGGTTAAGCAGAGAGGATAGGATGGTGCGGCAAGATGTATGAGCCCCAACTTTGGACAACGATGCGAGTGGGCGGGGATGAGCTGCTGAGTGCCGAGGAATTGTGTGTGGGGATTTATCGTTTTTGCTCAACGATCTCCGATACGAAGTCGGGCAGGACGTGAGCACGATGGCCGCAAACTGTACGGAGCAGAGAGCGCGTGTATTGGAGCACGGAAGCGTGCAGTACAGTACAGCCTGTTAGCCGGGCCACGCTACGGTTGGAGATGAGTTGCGAAGGGGACAAGGACGGATGGTGACGATGGTGGTGAACAAAGATTGAACGCGACCCAGATGTAGTCCAAATCAGACCCGTGAATCAGACGTGCCGAGGGAGAGGATCGCGAACGGTTGAGAACGCGCACGGATGAGAGAGGCGACAAAGAGCAAACGTTTGATGAAAGGGCCTGCTGTACTGTTGCATCTACAGTGACACTAATCGCTGTCGTCGTCTTTCTCGATACAGTAATCTGTAGCGTGGAAGCGGGCAGAGCCGTGCAGATGGTGCAAAGGCGCTTATTTGTCGCACGGTGACACGCACCATTGCTCACAATGCTGTTGCACAGTTGCCATTGTACCACACTCTATTTTTCAGATTGGGACAATCGGCTGATTGCTCGTCCAGGCGCTTCATCTGTCTGTCAAGCCCTAATTCGCTCGCAGCCGAGGTGGATATCGAGCCAGAAGAAGAAGCGGAAAAAAGTTTGCAGCTTAAAAAGTGACACAAGGAGGGGCTTCGCCGTGATACGCGCCGTCCATGCAAATGATATGCGTGCGGCAGGCAGCGAGAGGCAAGACATCGGCGGTTTTGCAAGCTGCTTCTTCTCGGTAAGTCTCTCGCCGGAGTAGAAGCAGGAGAAGCAGAAGAAGGAGCAGAGGAAGGAAAAGAAGACACAGCGAAAAAAGAGGGTCCTGTTTGTTGAACTGCTGTGGAAATCAAGCACCGCCCTTTCCATTTTTTTAAATAAAGGAAATACACTGTATTCATTTTCATTTACATCTTTTGACGTCTCAAGTTGCCATTCGATGGATCTCTCAACTCGTAATGCTGCAACAGTTCCGACGCTATGCTTCCAGCGTAGTCCAGTCGCATCGAGCCGTTGACTGACTTGATCATCTGTGGGCTCCTTGGTCGGTGCAAAGAAGTCAAAGTCCTGTGACATTGGAGCATCGTTGGGAGACAAAGGACGATACCGCGTCAAAATACTTGCCTCGGACCCTTTTGCTTTTTCTTCGTTGTGCCCATGAGCATCGTGGCAACGGTGCTCGAGTCGCATCCCCACGTTACCGCAAAGCGAGTCGGTGTAAGAATTTCTTTATTGCTCTGTACAGCTGTAGTGTATGACCACTGTAACACGATCTCAGACTGTCCAAAACTCAAGAGGAGTGCAACCTCAAGCGGGACATGCGGCGATCCTTGACTGTTCGCAAATGTTTCATTCTTATTTAATTCTCTCGATTTGAGACCCAGCTTAGACCAGCTGCCAGTCACTGCAGACGTTCTGCATCGTCACCTCGCTTGCATCGTACGAGCTCCGTCTCAGCCACGCATCGGCTCGAAGTGGTGCGGCTCGGATGGACGGGCGACGTGAGAACGCCACGGCCGCTCTCGCCGTCCCCCTATTGGGCGCAAGTCGGTCCGGCGATCCCCTCATGGAGACGCGCGAGATCCGGTCAGATAAGCGTTGGTCGTTCGACTCGATCTAAGCTCGCTGTTGCCGGTCATCGAGAGACGTTCGCGTGGGAACTCGATCGACGCTTCGCTTCGGTTTGTCACTCCTTGACGTGGACATAATGTTCACCACCGGTAGCGGTCTCCTACCCGACTGTCCAGGTGCGCTAGTCTCGGCCGCTACGGTCTTAGGACGAAAACTCGAGGCGTAGCACATACTTTGGCTCCGTCGCACGTCGGTGTCTGCATCATCACCGCCACTGGGAGCTCGTGTCATCGTTGCTGTCACTGTTGCACAAGCGACGCGCCAAGCGAACTGAGTCAGCACTACGGTAATGCGGCCTCTGGTCGGCCATCCTCGCTTGCTCTGCACGAGCGTCAGATAGACGTCGACGCAAGCACACATGCTCGCCAGCGGGGCTACGGATAGCATGTGCAGAAATCGGAGTCGGCATCTGACCATCTTAGTAAGCTAACGCTCAAGCTCTATATTAGTCGACATGCGAGTAGCTCGAAGATGAGGCCAAATTTCGGTCGATTCGTCGAGATGGTCGTTCGATATCAGCCTCGCTTAGGCATTAGCTTGTTTTCTCTCACTGCGACATGCACCTTTGTGGTCTCGGCTAAGCATGGCTCATGGGATTTTCTTTGCGACCCCCCATGAATTCCGGGGGGCACGAGTCTTGACGCTGGTCCGATGTCTCACTTAACGACGAGGGGTCAAACACGTCCGTGGCAGTTCACTGACCATGAGGTCGGCCGCAGCGACAGCCCCCTGTCATCGCAGCCTTTTGTTCTGCAGGCAAGACTGTGCCATGCGGTCCGATGAGCCACAGCAGAAAAGGCAGGCCGGTCGGTCGATTCGCAAGAAGGGATCTACGAAGATCGCCGGCCATCGAGGCTACGGATGGACCGATTTGGCATGAATCCTGGTTCATGTTTGTCTCAACTGAGGCAGATCTGAGATTCCTTGTCAACGCCCATGCGGTTGCAATGCAGTAGAGACCGTACGACAGCAACGTTCGCACGCTCTCTGTATGCCTCCGCAAAGTGATTTGTATTCGTTGCAGTCTTCTGGAGTCGACGAAAACGGCTAGCTTTGGGTGTGACGAGGACACGTCTCCATGACAACTGAGGAATTGTTTTTGCACATCAACGATGTGACTTGTGTCGCCATGGAAGCTTCGACTGCTATCCATACGGTCAAATCAAGCAACCTTTCGTGCAACCTAGAAGCAAACGCCAGCTCATTGGCTGGTTGCCACCCTGCAATTTGGTGCATCTCATCAGAATTTAGCTTGGCGATAGCAAGGCGGAAATGCAGCTCTGATCATTGTACACTAAGCCGCCACAAAGGAGGAGGCACGCTCACCCAACCAAACGACGATGTCGGACAGGAGGGCGCACGCAGATCTGTTCGGCGGCTAATTGAGATTCGAAGCCCGACCCTAAGAATCGGACGCACAACCGCCTCGTCTCCATCAACTTCTGCACTGAATGCTAACTGCCGCGCCGTTTGCACACGATCTCGTGACTGCAGGCGTCGCGTCGGTCCGTAGGCCTTCAATTGACCGATGGGCTAGACATAACGGCAACCGGACCGATGCTCGCTTCCGAGACCTCGGCTCAAGATGCTTGGGAAAAGCACAGAGACGACCAAGGATTAGTAAGGTCATTGGAATTGTGTAAAATTGGAATTATATGTGCAATGCCAAAATCGTCCGACACGTAAGCGGGCCAATCGTATAGTGGCTTATTATGCTGTCTTAGGGCTTTCACCTCCTTCCAGAGGTTGCACTAAGTTGACAGAGGTCCCCGGTTCGATTCCGGGTTGGCCCCCTCGTTTTTTGCCGTTCTTTCTGTGGCCTCAATTTTTGTTCACATATTTGCCTACAGCAGGAAATTCCGGACTAGCGTTGTGGTCGATCGGATAACTTTTGCTTGCTCATTGATCGTGGTCGCCAAAGCGATACACGTCCGATCCATCACGTGCACTCCTACACTATTCACTTCTAGCAATTGTGAGACGTTGCCAAACAGAGCAGCGGGTCTATGCATACTGCGCAGGGTATACTGGTTGAGGTCGATCGACTACTGTACCCGACCGATCGGGAGAGTCAAGTAGGAACGGCGGTGAGATCACCAGACGCGCGAACACGCGCCGCCGCGGCGACGGAAACCGAAGCCGAATTTTCGAGGAATGTCAAATTGTGCATCGGCTTGGCTGCAGAGGACGCCACTCGAGAGCTTCTTTGAACACAAACAAGTGACATGTGCCAAGCTTCATACTCTATCTCATCCTTCGGTGCGCATCCACGCCAATGCGAGCGCCTGACCAATGTCACGGATGTTGGCGGAGAAAGCGACGAGAACATCGCCCCGGATGTATGGCTCAGGGCCAATGTGACCAGCCCCACAAGACGGACGTTTGCCTCTAAGCGAGCCTGTCGGAAGATGCTACCGCGATCAAGAACTATCGAGTCTTGCGGAGATCCTCTGAGACACTGTTCGAAACATTGCCAATGTTCTTGCGGGCTGGCACCTGGATAGGAAAGGAGCGCTGCTTGGACATTGCAACCGAGTGAGTGACTGCTCGCCGGGAAAACAGGTCGGTCCGGAACAGTAGGACGAATGTCCGATGAAGTTGAAGCCCACAAACGGAGACACCGAACAACTTGTGAGCTAACTAAGTAGAGGCGGTCGCAAGCGTCAGAGCCGCGTACCATCCTACGGTGGTACATAAGGAAATGTTGGTCTACATCACATGCTTTTGCTTCCCCACTGTTTTTCCCTTACCATATCCGTCCCCTAGTCCCATCCTCTCACTATTGTTCCAAGTCCCAGCTCGAAGAAGGCCCACCCCTCATATCACAGACTCGATTGACTCACCGAATACCATCACGAAAAATGAAGGCAGCATTGCTCGCAGGCTCCACGACGGCATTGGTGGCGGCTCTGGCCATCTCGTCAACGTCAGCCGCACCTCTGGAAAAGCGACTCATGATGGCTTTGTCTCTCGAGGCATCACCCACCATCCCCTCTCTCGACCTCGGCGGACTGGTACCTACACCGACCATCCCGCCTGTGGCAAGTGAGCTCGTGAGCATCATCACCTCGGTGGTCGATGGAGTCACGAGCTTGATCCCCACCACAATCCCTTCGCTGTCGCTGCCTACTGGCGTGCAAGACTTGCTTCCCGACGTGACCATGTCTCTCGGTGTCAACGTCCCGCTTCCCACACCACCACCCGAGGCTGATGCGCTTGCACAGCTGGCGCAAGGAGCACTCAACGCCGTCCCCACCATGCTGGTGAAGAACTTGGAGCAGATCCAGAGCGAGTTCAGCTCGGCACTCGCTTCCATCGCTGCTGCTGCGCCAACACCCACTCCGGTCGTTTTCGTGACGAAGAACGATGCAGGTTTGGATGTGACCATGACGTCGACACCCACACTTCCGACGTTGCCGACGACAGGAGTGATCAACCCTCTTTCGATCTTGGCCAATGCTCTGCCACAGCCGAGCGATGTCGTGTCGGAGGTGACTTCGGTGATCGGCGGCGTCACATCGGTGTTGAAGTTGCCCGCTCTGCCACAACCAACTGACCTGCTGCCGCTGCTCAACTCGGCTCAACTGCCACAGCTGGATGTTCCAGCTCTGCTGGGAGACAAGCAACACCTTTGCATCAAGGACGGCAACGGAAACCAGATCGGGCTTTGCCCAGATGGTCCGCTGATCAACGACAGCGAAACGATCGCCATCTGAGAGAGAATCATGGAGAGAATGTAGCGCCGCGACCGAACTCATGTTCCAACCTCAGAATACCCACTCCACGAGAGAATCCTCGGCAGCACACCTGCGCCACACGCTCCTTGCCCAACACTCGTTTACTTTGCTTGCTTCCAGCTATGGGCTCTTGTACTGCTCCGTTCTAATTTTACAGCGCTGATGCGAGAATGTGTGTCAAGATTCTCTGTGGTTATCAGAAAGGCCTTCTCATTGAGTGTCTGTCAGAGATGGACTTAGGATAGAAGCATCGAAGCTTCAAACAACAGCCGGTGAGTCGGTCATTTGTTTTACCGAAGAAACCGGAGAATAACCGTAAATTATGAATTTCCATTCAATTCAGAATTTCGGACTGTGCATTGGCTGCGTGGTTGTTGCTGCTTTCGCATCAGTGCTCGAGAAGTCGGCAGCTGGGCACGCCAAAGAGGAGAGCATTCCGCCCCGCAGTTTTCGAATTGCATGGGCTTCTGCGCCTGTATTGATATTGGAGCGGAACTCTCCGCCTTTTCCGTGCTTGTAAGTCGTCGGTGGGAAGGCTTTGCCGGTAAGCCTCTGCCATCGAAAGTGTGAGTTGCGGTGCACGGGGTTGCGATGTACATACGGAGCAATCCCGCGGTTCTCCTTTTCTTAAGACTGCAGTGCGAGAGGAGATTTCGAACAGCAACCGGCACTCCGGTTTCCGCGGCGATTGGGCGTTTAGCCTCTTGTGGCTGCGCGCAGACCGTCTCTCTTTCCTCTGTCTCTCTGTCTCTGTCTCTCTCCTCTTCTCTCGTTCTCTCGGTTGGGTTCACTTTCTATTTCCCCCGCAAAACTCGATCCACTGTATTGTGTCTCGCTTCAGACCCCGCACAGCTGTTCCTCCACCGCTCTCTTGCTTCCTCCGGCCTGCCGGTAACACTGGCCTCGCTGTCCGCTCCAGCCACTTTGCCGTGCTGCCGAAACCGCTTTCCCCTCATGGGGATGCTCCTCCAGTGGAGTGGCTGTCTGCCGTCGAGTGTGGACGAGAGACCTATCGAATGACTGCTCCAATCGCCCCATCCCGTGTCGGTCTTTCGTCCCGACCCGCTTCCATCATCTCGTCCGTTCCATCAGTTCCGCCGCCCTGCTAGAACGGAAACTTGCTGTACACGACCTTCATCTCGACTCAGCCACCACCAATCGGAACCACCTTGGTCACGCGGGCAACGGCGGGCGTATCAACCTCCATCCTTCTCCCCTCTCCCCCAAACTTCAATCCTAACCGTCTTCGGTCCAAAATGAGTTCTGTCCCGCTCACACCTCCGACCGGCGGCGAAAAGCGATCCATCCCTAAAGACTTTACGGGAGATCGAGCTCAGTCCACTCTCGTACCGTTCGAAAAGGTGGATGCGCTCCTCACCGCACCCGGCTCGGTCCTCGAGACTGAAGTCAAGTTCCTCCACGGACGACTCACTACCGTCTGGAAGCAGCTGCCCGCCTCGGTCCGAGACCTATGGATGTTTGCCGCTACCACTCATACCGATCGCACGTTCATCGTCGCCGAAGGCGAAACCTACACATACGGTGATGTTCACAAACGTGTCGTGCTGGCTGCGAGCTGGTTGTCGAGACAGTTCGGCGTAGCAAAGGGCGACAGAGTGGCCGTGGTGGGTAGGAACCACGTGGAGTTCGTGATCGGCTTCTTTGCGATTCATCTGTTGGGTGCAGTGCCCGCTCTGGTGAATGCATTCTTGCCGGGCAAAGCGATGTACGATTGCATCAGAGACGTCGGTTGCAAAGCTGCACTGTTGGACGTGGAAAGGTACAGGAGGATGAGGGATGCGGAGGAGGATCTCGTCCAGAAGCTCTTCACAAAGGCGGGCGACGAGTGTGTGGACGACTTTGGTTGCACTCCGGGAGCCCATGGTGGGTTGAGTGGTGTTGCCGTGTTTCCCAGGGCTTTTGCCGGGGTTGTAAAGGAGAACGAGAGGGAGTGGGCGAACGGCAAAGGCGGCGACAAGGTGTTTGACGCTTCCGAGCTGGATCGCAAGTACGCCTCCGTAGGATCGGGCGCAGATGCGATTCCCAAGGTTGACATCCAACCCGAGGACATGGCTTCCGTCCTGTACACTTCGGGCACCACGGGCAAACCGAAGGGTGTTGCGGCTACGCAGCGACAGTTCCTCTCCGCCGGACCGAATTCGGCGTTCAGCATGGCTCGCGCTTACGTCCGTCGTGGACTCGCACCACCCGTGCCGCAGCCAGACGACGAACAACCCTCGATCATCTTCCTCATTCCACTCTTCCACTCCACCGGCATCCAATCCGGTCTCTGCCCCTCGGTCATGAAGGGCAACAAGATTGCCCTTCTCCCCAAGTACGACGTCGACGCCGCAGCCAAACTCATTCAGCAGCATTCGATCCAAATCGTCCTCGGTATCGGATTCATGGTGCGCGAGATCGTTCTGAGCAAACACGATCTCCCATCCGTCCAAGGCCTCTCCCACGGCGGATCATCCAGCGCCAAAGAGCTTCCCGAAGAATCACGTCAGAAAGCCCCCTCGATGCTCATCGGTCAAGGCTACGGAAGCACCGAAGTCAACGGTGCAGCCGCCGGACTAGCCAGCGACGATTACGCGGCTCGACCCACCTCTGCCGGTCGACCACCCCCTACCAACGACATCCGCATCATCGACCCGGACACACTCACCGAAGTCGCCAACGGCAAATCGGGTGAGATCTGGATCCGTGGTCCCAACGTCGCGCTCGGCTACTGGGGCAAGAAATCCGCCACCGAGGAAGCCTTCACCAAGGACGGATACTTCAGAACCGGTGATCTCGGTCGCAAAGAAGACGACGGTTTCATCTACGTCATGGATCGTTCCAAACACATCATCATCCGTGGCGGTGAGAACATCAGCGGTACCGAGGTGGAAACCGCCATCTATGCGGAAAGGAGGATCATCGATTGCGCCGCTGTTCCTATTCCGGACGACAGATTCGGCGAGACCGTCGGCGTGGTCTGCGTGCCCCGCGTAGAGTATCAGAAGCAAAACAGACCGACGGAAGAGGACGTACTGGCGGTGGCGAGAAAGTACTTGCCCAAGCACGAGGTTCCTGATTTCGTCTGGATCAGGGACGAACCGTTGGAGAGGAATGCAAATGGAAAGGTGGACAAGGCCATCGTCAAGGATGCTGCTAAGAAGCGCTTCGCAGAGATGAAGGCTGCCAACACGAAGCCCAAGTTGTAGAGTAGTGTACAGATTTGTATATACTGGAATTGCCTTGGAATGTTCAATCAGGATGTCCACAAGCCAGGGCGGCGAGGGGATTGTGTTGCAGCTGCCGTCTGAGACGTGGTGAATAGAGCTTCGGGTGAAGAGTGTTGGAGCAAATGAAAGGTCGAGCTATCTGCAAAGCCGCGGAAGGATGCACTCAAGTGCATTCAACAAGCGAGGACGAAAGTGAATGGGAATGGATTCGGTACAAGTACAAAGTTTGCTGGGAATAGCCACATCTTGCTTCCGTGTCAGAAGGTTCACGCGAGCGTCATGTCGTCGTGGTTGCGTCCATCGAGCTCGCCGTCATCGTCATGATCGACCACCGAGGTCGATTCTACCGTCTTGCCCGTCATAGCCTGCACCAACGTCTTTGTCCTATCCCTCACCGCCATCTCCATCTCGTTATGCAATACCGCTGCCGCCTCGATCGCCAGCGTAAAGATCTGCTCGAACCTTTCTACATGTAACCTCGTCTCGAGCGAGGCCAGCGTGACCTGCTTCGTCCGTGGCAACACCGCTACCGTGACGTGGGGCAGATCCTGCTCCTCCGTATTGCTCAGATCCAGCATCGCCGACGTCGAATGGATCCCGCACGACACACCAGAGACAAAGTCCTGCATCGCAATGCCCGCATCCAAAAGCGCCAGCGTAGATGCATTGATCGCCGCCGGTAGTACACCTCCATCCTGCTGATGTACTTGGACGAAGATGTCGATCTGCGAGCGTGGGTAGAGGTGGGTGTGGATGACGGGCTCGAAGGTGGACTTGATGGAGCTGGCGAACTCGAGGAGTCGACGATCGCCTCGATTGCGTCGTCGGCGTTCCATCGATCCCCAGGGTGCTAGTGATACTTCGACGTTGACCGAGGCGCGATCGTGGATGACGTTGGCTCCGGTGCGAGCTTCTCGTGGACCAAAGACGGTTGCTGATACGATGGTGAGTCCCTGTGTGATTTGAGCGGAACCGTCGGCGGAGGTGTCTTGGGAGCCTCCGAGCTGGATGGCGATGGATCTGAGTTCGTACTGCTTGCGCCCGTCGACTCGGAAGCCTCCGGCGTTGAGCAGCTCGACCCTTGACTGTAGGGAGTGCGAAGTGGGAGACAAAGCGAGACGTCGTCAGTCATGACATTTGACAGCTACGCTTGCCACGTCAGCAGCATGTATCTATACTCACCATCCTTGCGACTCTGGTGAACTGAAGTGGTAGTGATCGTCGTCGTTGTCGATGATGATGCAGAAAGTATTGTGGAGCAAGTTTGTTCGAAATCTTCCTTCTCATCTTTCTATCGGGCCCGATTGCGCCACGATCCTGCGTCTCTGAGTCGCGTCCCACCCGATCCAGGCTGAGCGACTCGTGTTGGAAGTGTTGTTCTCGAGCTCGTGACACCAACACCCTCGTACCCTCGTCCACCTCTGCCTCACGATACCCATTATCATCCCGAGCGGCGTCGTTGATTCGGCTGCAATGTCGCTCACGCAAGCGTGGCAGCAAGCACTGGACAGCTTGACTGCCGCGCATGACCACCAATCTGTACACAATGCAGCCTCGGGTCCACTCCCATCATCAAATGCGTACACTCTCTTGACGCAGTACTTCGAGCCAGCAGCGCCATCAGAATGCCGCTTCTTCGACGAGAAGACAGAGGTCTTCAAGCTGGATACGGAAGCCAGCGATGCACTGCATGCTCTTCTCGGCAGCGGTGCGTCGATGCCATCTAGCTCAAAGATCGACCTTTCTTCGCCAAATCCTGCCCTCTTCGCTCTATCTCATCACTATGTTGATCGGTGTCTCGAAAAGCTTCAAGAAATGGCATACGAATATGGCTTGACCATTCGAGATGCTAGTCGAGCATCGTGTTCGGCGCTGAGCGACGATCTGCCAGGAGCGCTGCTCAAACTGTCCCTGTGGTTCCGAGCCTGGCTCTCCCCCTATGCCGACACATCCATCTTTTCCGGCACCTCTGATGACCGCAATCGACTCAGCCAATCACTGCAAGCATACATACGCTCCCTGTTCGATCATACTGCTGCTGAATCGCTCCGCTCCCATCTCGAGCAGCTCGTGGTCGACCCCGAACACCTGGACCTGCCAACAACATTCGTGGCCCACCTCAACATTGCGGGTCTTGCCACGCCAGCCATGATCCTGCTCACTCGGGTCATGCATTGCGAGATCACGCGCAAAGTTCGCGCCGTGGTTGATGCTGCCGACGTACGACCGCAGGACTCTGTACTACCGCTCGAATCTGCTGCTCGACCCGTGCTGCAGCAGTGGCTCGACGATGAGGTAAAGCCACGCTTTGCTGCCATTCGACAGTGCTTGCGAGCCGATGACGCTTTTCCGGAGGCGAAACAAAAGGTCGTGGACACCGAAAGCGCAGACGAGGACGCTTGGAAGAGCCGACTCGACTACCAACTGGACAAAGCGCTATGCCTTACCCGCGCAGGGCAGCTGTTCGACCTGGTTGCCTTGTACCCCGAGTCATCGGCGGCGCTGGAGGACCTGCGGCTGAGTCTGCAAAACGCAGATCAGAGGCTGAGAGTCGCCAAGACGTTCTCCGAGTCTCTCCACATGCGACTCTTGCATCCAGGTGCCCATACTCGCGACATCATTCAGATGTACGTCCATCTCGTTCGCTCGTTGAGGGAGATGGATCCGACAGGCGTGGTCCTATCGCGTGTTGTTTCGCCCTTGCGGAGGTATCTGCGCGCGAGGAAGGATACAGTGTTGGTGATCGTAGCGTCCATGTTGGGAGACGATCCGGATTTCACGCTGCTCAAGGACGAATTAGAACGCGCGGATCAAGAAGAACAACAACAGGAAGAGCAAGTGGAGACAAAACGGAAACGTCGACCTCGACGATCGCTTCAAACGCACGCTGCTGCTTCTGCTGGAACAAATGGTGGCAAGCGTAGCCACAAGCGTCGAGGTGCACATCCAAGACGTGCTGCAAGCAGCTCTTACGCTTCCGACAGCGATGCATCCTCCGAGGAGGATTGGGACGATCCGAGCTGGGTGCCTAAACCGGTCGAAGCAGGCAGCGGATACCGCATGTCGACGTCCAAGGACATCATCTCGATGCTCACGAGCATCTTTGACGATCGCAGCGGATTCATCGCCGCACTCGAAAAGAGCATGGCGGACCAGCTGGTGCAGGTGAAAGGATACAAAGCGATGAAAGAGTATCGCAACAACATGATCCTCAAGAAGCGATTCGGAGAGAAGAACATGGGCAAGTGCGATGTCATGCTCGGAGACGTCACCGAGTCGAGACGCGTCGATAGCGAGGTGCATCAACGGAGGAGGCAGGCTGCGGTTCCGGCGCCGTCGACATCTGCGGTGGAAGGGATGATCTCGAAATTGCACCCGTTGATCGTCTCTCGTCAGTTCTGGCCGGAACCCACGATCAAGCCGGGTACCGGTGCAGCCGCCGGACCGAACGCTGCGACCGCTGTCGCTGGTGGCGCAGGTGCCCCCGCCGGAACACCCGGCAGCGTAGCAGAATTCACTCTCCCACCGCTGTTCCGTCACGCCCAGGAAGAATACGGTAAGACGTTCTGCCAGACCAAAGCGATGCGCAAACTGCACTGGTTGAACCACCTCGGAACCGTCGAACTCGACGTCGAGCTCGACTCGGGTGAAAACATCTCGGTCGAGTGCAGCTTGATCCAGGCGTCCACGCTCGAAGTGATCTCGAGGTGCAAGGGTCGAACCGCGAACGCTGCCGACGCTGCATCTGCGGGCGGCGCCAACGTCGTCACGCTGACAGACGTGATGGAGGAGCTCAACCTGCAGAGGGAGAAGGACGCAAGGGATGCGCTCGAGTTCTGGGTCCAGGCTGGACTGTTGAAGCCCGTAGCTGGTTTGGCGGATGCGTTTATCGTCCAGCCTAGCTTGCCGGTCGCTTCAGTGGACGAGGAGCACGGAGGACATGAGGAAGCGCTCTAGAAAGCTGTCTGAAGTTCAATACACACTTCACCTTCAAAGCGTCGACGCACGAGCAATCACAAACTGTCTGATCATAAAGAATGACTTCACGATTAAGACCGACACGAGCCCGCTACACAATGAGTGCCTAATCCTTCTTGAGCTCGCGCCTAATGACCATGACAGCACCCTCCTGCTGCTCGTCCTCTCCGCCTACAGCCTCGGCCACGCTGAAAGGTACATCCGATGGCAAACTGTTCAGATCCACCGCAGCGGCGCCCTTCGCCTCGCCTCCCTGTGCCCCTGCCTCGACAGGCGTACGAACGACAAACACTTCCAACCCATCGCCCACCTCGATATGCCTCTCTGTAGCCGAAGTGAACGAGTCGACTACGATCTTCAACACCTCGGGCAAGGTCATCTGACCTGGTGTGGGGACTGTCCTCTCCGGGGTGGAAGTTTGGTTCCTGAACATGATCTGGTTGTCGAAGAACGGCTGGATGAGCGACTGTGCGGCACCTGCAGCTCTACAGAATTCCCTCTCGTAACTTCCGACGGGGTCGAAGGAGTAGACGGCGCCTTTGCCCTCCTCGTCCAAGCCGCCGAGGATGTTGTACACGTAGTACGGGAAGAAACGCTTGCCGTAGAGAATGGTGGAGATCATGCGTGCGATCGAGTGCAGAGGCATGGATCGTCCGTGCGCGTGACGATACATTTCGAGCCTCTGACGAACGTGCGACACGAGCGCCTCCGCATCGGCGGCAAACCCGTTGGTGGCGAGCGTCGCCTTGTCGTTCAGTCGGAACACCTTGGGCTTGTAGCGAGTTTGAATGTTGTAGCCGGTGCTTTGACGAGTGTCGGAGGCGATGACGCAGAAGTCGGTACCGCAGACAGCAGCGATACTGCCACCGTTCGAGTCGTATGGTGAGAACTGGTGACCGACAACGTGGTCCTTGGGCGCCGCCGTATGCGCTGGCCCGCGTGATGAGCCGGGGAAGGTTCCAAAGAGCGACATGGTTGCTGGGAGTGTATGCCGAGTGTAACGAGCGATGGAAAAGGTCCAGTGATACGAGACTTGCAACACGTCGTCGATGTTGGTAAACGAGAATGGACGACGATGGCAAGAGCGGAGATGGTGTTGGAGATGCAAAGTGTCCAATGGCCATGGCGCAAGCCGCGTCAGTTGGTTGCGTTTCTCGAAAAGGCGCTCGTCAGCTCCACTCTGCTCATTTCCAATCGCACGGACCGATCAGCCAAATTTTGGGGCGAGTCAAGATGTTACACCTTTCAAAAATCACATTTCTAGAAGAATTCGAGTCGCCATGATCATCGTCAACGTCAACGACCCTGTTCAAAGGCGACAAGCGCCTCGATGATGCCCTTCATCAATGCCAGATACTCTTCTATCTTTACCGTATCCCATACCACTGTATCATGACCAAGTTCCAGATTGAGCTGTCCGCGGAAAGTGAACGATGTTCCGAATGCTTCGCCTGCTCTGGTCCGAACGCCAAACATCAGGTTCTCGCGCACTTGGAGGGTTGCAGCACCCTCGCTTTGCGGCCCCGCAAAAGGCAACGTAAGCTGTGATGGTAGCACAGGATCCAGCAGCCCGACCATACTGAAGTTGAGAGAAGACCCAGGGCCCTGCATATTCTTCTTGGTCAGACCTGGCCGACGCTCGTCCTGACCCGCCACCTCCTCGGCCTCGTCATCATCCTTGAACACCTCAAAGACGTCCTTTACACCGTTTCGACGGAAGCGCGTCTCACGTTCGAGACCCGTCAAAAACCCATCTGCGTGCATGAAGCGAGGCTCCTGAAAGATGCTGTTGAACTGCCTTTGCACTTGTCGGGCCGTCTGCCACAACTGGGCGGCCTGAAACGCGCTCAGCCGTACAGCATTGGTCGACGGCATTTCTGGCAGAGAAAACACGTCTGCAGGTGGAAGCGAGACGCCGTTGAAGCCAAGCTTCACTCCGAGACTCGAGGGGTCCATCAACGGATCCTGAGCGTCGACAGGTTGCAATGTGTCCACGGCCGCACGAGCGTCGAGGAACCTTCGCACGGAGAAGGGAAAGCCCATCACCGTGGCTGTTGGCTGCTCGGGGCGACTGCCGGGAGGCATGTGCTTGTTCTCGAGCGTGTTGAGCGCACAAGCTGCCACAGCGTAAAGCAGCGAACCGACTCTGACCCCCTTTCGCTTGGAAAACTGCGTCAGGGCAGATGTATCCTCGGTTGATAGACGCACCACCGACCATCTGGTCTGGGCTCCCCACCACGGCTCCTCGACATCCTTGACGGAGCGGTTTGCTTTGAAGTCTGAGAGAATTGCCTTCTCGGCTTCAGCTGCCCGGATCTGGCGGATGACGCGCCGAATGGTCCAGAACCAACGCAGCTTCGCAAGTCGGGAGCTGGGAAGAGAAGAATCTTGCGCTGATGATTGAGACTGTACAGGTAACAGCTCGGGATACGTAGCTTCTATCGAAGGGGGGAGAAGCGCCGCAAAGTGAGCTTCTTGGAGCCCGTCATCGCCTCTATCCTGTGCTCTCGGCTGAGCAGAGTCAAAGAGGCCGCTCAGCAGACATTGCTTGATGTCGTCGCTGACCGATTCGTACCTAGCTCGAGATGCTTCCGTCACATCTGCCGAAGCATCTGCCTCTGTCACGAGTGGAGGTAGGTCCACGGGCAACTGTGGAGAAGCGAGAACCTGCAACAGCTCGCCGGCAAGGCTCGAGATGCTGAGACCATCTGAGATGCAATGAGCAGTACACAGTATCAAATCAAAGTGGACCTGGTCTCCGCTTCTGCTGGAAAACGATGGCGGAAGAAGGATGAGCCTGGCCAAGCCGAATGGAGAGTATTGACTGAGGAATCGTCGCTTGCCGTTCCAAACAAAGGTGTCGAGCCACGTGACAACTGCATCATCGCCGGACAATTCGGTGGCACTAGTACCTGAAGGTGACTGTAAGTCCTTTTGCCATGCTTCCGGAAGCCATACGAGTCGCTGTGTTGCTTGTTCGAGCAAGTCGGATGCAGATGCGGGCATGTCAAAAACGAAATGAGGCTCGAAGGAGCTCGAGCCGTCTTCTGCTGCTTCGCCAGTATGCCGTCTTGTCGCTGCCTCTTGTGGGTCCAGAGAGGTACCGTCAGGTGTCAAGGTGTCGACGTGAGCGCTGAGGAGAGGATGCCGACGGCACATCAACGCCCAGACGAGCGGCAAACGATGGGTGAGCTGTTCGTAGACGCGAGCAGAACAGCTCAGAGGCAGGCGGTAGAAGATGTCGGTTCGTCCTTCGTGCAGCGTTGCCATGGTGTTGAAGAAAGACTCAACGAGCCCCATCCTTCGAATGTAGCGACGAGGTTTCTTGGTGCATCGCTTCCACCCAAACGGCGAAGGTCTTGTACGATCAACATCATACAAGGTGCGCACGAATCTCGTTTCCGAAGGTATTGGCAGTGCCAGCATGGCGGCTATGAAGATCGAGTCGAGTGGCCAATCGTTCGATTGAAGCAAGAGTTCGTAGGTGACGGGCCAAAGTACGAGGCTCTGCTTGTGCGATGCAGTCGAGCTTAATGATGCGAGTCACGCAGGAGACCGGCATACGATCTTCCGAAGGGTCTTCCTTGTCTGTGCGAATTGTGATGCTAGCCGCGAAATACGCCGGAAACGGCCAATTTCGCTTGGCGCCATCGACCGACCTGACTGGTTTGGATGGACATCAACGCAGCACAATGCCCGCTTCTCGAGGAAGGCAAGCCCATAGATGCGTATGGTTCAGCTGAGAAGCTCGATCTGTATCCATGCACAGGTCGAGCGAAGGCTGGACACGAGCAGCGCATCCGATCGAGCCATCACCGATCTCGACCCGATCGATGGGACGCTCAGTCACTGTATCTCTCTGCGCTGATTCCCCCTCCCCCACACGCATCCAGGCTGAGCTGCTGCAGAGCCAAGGCGTAAAATCGGACCCCTTTCGTGGGTTTGACTGCTTTGCAGCTGCCAAGCCTAATTTCTGGCGACGACCGGATTGTGACTGCTCGTGTGCCTCTCTCCACTAAGTGAGCAGCCTACAGAGCCAGCTTCAAAGCAGTGACCGCTCCAGCCATCCAACCTCGTCACTCCACAAGATATCAGAGGCTCTGCATTACCCCCTCGTCCACATAGCCTCTTCAGCGTCGTAATCGTCGGTTGGGCTTTGACAGCAGCCAGCGTGCAACCATGGCGGAAGAAACGAACAAGGCAGGCTCAGCGACGTCCCATACGGATGGGGCAGCGACGACTGAACCCTCCACTCCCAGGCCATCCAACGACGCCGGCTCGGCTCCTCCTCTCGAAAGACGCATCTCATCCTCGCAGCAGCCTCTGCGACACGGCAGGAAACCGATCTATCCCGATAGCGACGCTGAAGCTGAGGGTCTCGATGCCGATGTTGACGATGAAGCGCTCGAGACTGGTCTCCCTCCCGGCCAGGGCGATCATGAACGCAGCTCGCTGTTGGGAGGTTCCGCACGTCACGGTGGCGCCAACGCCATCGGTCCGCTAGATCGTGCCTGGCTCAACATGTCCAAGCTCTGGGGCGGCGACAAGGCGTATTCTGCAAAGCTTGCGCGTCGTCGCAAACAACGAAGAGCCACCGCTTGTGCATCGGTCGCTCGCAGGAACTCGATCCATACCTCGTCAGCCGCCTCGTTCGCCGCTTGGAGACAAGAGCACCCCTTCATTATGCGCTCGATCTACGCAATCGCATCGCTTCTTCTCATCCTGCTCGTCCTTATCGTCGTGGCAGTGTCTCATCTATACGCTGCGACGCTCAAGACTCCATCGCCAGAAGCTCAGTCCCGCATCCTCGACGAATCCCTCTTGCTCAAAGGGCCTGACCGTCTACAGCTGCTCAACATTTCCGATGAAGGCATCCTTGTGCGCGTTGATGCCCGCCTCGGTCTCGATCCAGATCATGCGTTGGATCTTTGGCTTGGCCCGCGCGGCCATCAAGGTTGGTGGAAGAACAAGGAGCGTAAACTCGTCGAGTGGGCCGTAGGCAAAGTCGCTGGCGTCCAAGTTGACGTCGGCGAGGTTCGTCTCTCCGAGATCGGCGCCTCCTGGGACCAGCAGGCGCTTCCATCCACCAGCTTGAGCTCCAACGCATTCGATCCGCGCGATATGCTCGGCTTCCACATCGATCCACTTGTGTTGCCTCTGCCTCCTCTCAATCGCAAGGTCGATGGCGACGATGATGACGCCGACGCTCTCCGCCCTCCCATCCTCGGCAACCACAGCACACCGGCAGCGCGGCACAACATGAGTCCGCTCAATCTGACGCTGCTGCTCAAGCCAGTCGTGCCTGCCCCCTACATTCTGGACTACGCCCAGCACGCCATCAAAAAAGGCTTCGCTCAGCTTGATGTCAAGATTGCCAGCCTCCGCGTCCGTGGGCTCGCCAAATCAGAGATCCACGGCATCAACCGCGGACGAAAAGCGGGCTACTTTGACGTTCCTCGTCGCATCGATATTGCTCAGCATCGCATCCGAAGTCCCATTCGCGAAAAGGTGCCCAAGTTGGACAACGACACCAATCCAGACGATTTACTCAAGGTGGACGGCTACGAGTTCTTTGAGATCGGCAACGACGACGACGACAGTGGTAAAGACGGCAAGCATGGCTTCTTCAAGTCGATGGTCATGCGTGCACTGGGTCTCAGGGCCAAGGCACAGGCGATGAACCCTCTTGGCAAAGTCCTCCAAGGCAACGTGCGATACAGTCTGCCCTTCGGAATCTATTTGCCTGTCGACGGTACCTCGCCATCAGCACCCAAACATCCCAAGCATGGCAAGGACTTGGCAGAAGACGACTCCGAAGATCAGCCCGATGCTGCCGTCCTGATGGCTGCTGTTGCCACGGAGCCTTTCCAGCTGACGGGACAAAAGGTGGTCGACGTTGACATCATTGGTCGTGTCGTGCCGCCGCCTCAAGACGAGGGAAGCTTGCGTGTTATCGGCCATCTTCCGACAGACCAACTCTCGCTCGAAGCTGCTAGCGATTCGACCTTCGAGTATGCCTCGCAGGAAGGTGATGCGCAAAGCGCTGCATTTGGCGACTCGCCTCAACAGGCTGCACTTAGCAACTTCTTGAGCCGCTTCTTGCGGGGTGAAGCCAACACAGTCTACGTGCGTGGCGGATCGCCATTCCGTGAGCCAAAGAGTGCCAGCCGCGTCAACGGATCCGAGCCGTCTGTTTCTGCAGCAGTGGAGCAGCTTCCTGGCCAAGGTTCGGATCTGCCCGACTGGATGGATTCTGCGCTGCGCTTGGTTGACTTGCCCATCTCGTTCCCTGGTGCCGAGGTGACCGAGCTAATCAAAAACGTGACGATCAACGATCTCAAGATCACGCCGCACCCATTTGAGAAGGACAAGCTTCTTTGCAGCGGCACTGTTCTGGGCGAGATCAACATGCCTGGCGAGCTGAGCAGCATCGACGTCAAGATCACGCACATGTGGCCCGACATTCTGGTGTACGACGGTCTACCACCGAGCATGCGCAAGAGCATCGAGATGGGTTCGAGTCGACCGATGAGTCAATTCAACATGCTCGATGGTGCGCTGGACAGCCTCAAGCGACTCGCGTTCCTCGACATATCGGCCGAGGATGGCGAAGACCAGCACGTCACCTCTAAGGACGACCCCAAGAAGCCTGAGCCGGAGCCTGAGCCGGAGCCTGCACCTCCTCTGCCCGATCCGCTGCCAGAGAAAGCATTTGGACGCGTACGACCGTACGACTTTTCCCCCGCCGAGACGTTCATCGACCCCACAGATCCGAAAGGGGAGCGCAAGCTGCTTCGAGCGGTGCTCAAGGACGTACCGTTCACGGTGCTGCCGGGACGAGGACCCATTTTCCGATCGTTCACGTGGAAGTTGGTGACAGGCCAAGGAGCTATGGTGGGCATCGAAGGTACCAGCCGTGCCAAGATCTGGAACTCAGGTCTGGGTGCGTTGCAGCTGCGCAACCTTCCTGTCAAGGGCGCTTTCATGCTCGGCAAGCGCGATTAGGAATGTTCCGTTTGACATTGTTTGCTTGTATCTGTCTATCGGCGTCGTGTCTCAATGCATTGCAATTCAGGGATTTCAGCGAGGATTGGAAGCGCTCAATTCAAGAGGTGGATGTCTGGCTGCCACGCGTTTGAGGAGCCCCACAAATAAGGTTCAGCCGCCAACGTGGATTGCACTCACAAGGCCGCAATGAACAATGCCCGAAGCTGCCCGCACTACCGGGGAGAAAGCCTGGAAGTAGGTCATGTGCCTGTCGATCCTGTCACCAAAGGGAGCATAGAGATGCGGAGATACCTCTACCTTTGCTCATGAGAATAGGTTTCAATCGCGTGGTTTCGCTGGAGGGGCTATCTGCATTCGGCATGACTGCGTTCCCTGCACGGTAGACAATCGAAGGGAAGGAGAGTGAGGGACGTGAAACGTGGCGGAGAATGAAAAGTTTGGTGCAGGACACGACGAACTTGGCTGCAGAGACCACCTGATCATGAACCAAATACAGTACGTACGCCACTCAATGTTGTTTGCTGCGGCCAATGAACAAACTGTGTTCTTGCAAAGCGGGGCTCCTGGATGGGGCGTCTCATGTTACGGCGGCAGATGCGGTCGTTGGCGACGACGGGTTACCTCAAGCAAATTGAGCTCTTTTTTCTTTTTGCGGGGCAAAGTTGAGGGCGACCTTGCTTGTCGAAAAGGAATGAGGCGTACGATACTTGCCGTTTTTCTTTTTGATCAAGTTCTGGGCGCAGTTTCGGAGGCCGATCCATGCTAAGCGAGGGTGTAGGTGTGCATTGAAGACAAGCCCAGATGTCTCATATCCTATCCCCACACACAGCCTCTATTTGAACCCGTTCTCTTTGAAACGATGGAGACGAAACAAGGATCTGGGAATCAGCTACAGGGTAAGGAATAGTGTTTCCGACTAAGGTCCAAAAGTGCAGATCGATATTTGCGACAGAGGCTGATGCCTGTGGCTCGTCCAAGATTCCTGCCTTTTAGGCAACCGATTTCCAAGCGAGGCCCTGAAATAGGATCTCGCAATGCCGCCTCGCCGCGAGCTGGATATTGAGATCGAGTTCCTGAACTCTCCAAGATCAGCCTCTCCACGACACAGAAGCCAATATAGGTGAGCAGCGAAAGACTCGCCACGACGACGACGACGAAGACGACAGCCGACCCCACCATGGTGCCAGACTGAAATCCCAACTTGACTCATGGCAGGGCTGGCGCATGCAGCGTGACGGGCGTGCAGCGAGGCCAAATTTCAACCTCAGCGTGGACTGCCCACCGATCTGGCTTGCAACACATGGCACTTGAGCAGAGGTGCTGTCATGTCGATCCTCTAGAATCGCGATTTGAATTTGTCTGGCGCCCCGACCGTTCTCGCGTAAAGCCGCTTGCGCATACAACAATTGAAGCACTGCATTGGAGCAGTCGACAAACGCGGCTTGAGTCCTCTAGGCAGCTGCACGACGACGCCAACTGGTTGCCCCGCACTCTGAAGATTTCCTTGTTCCTATTTTCTCGTCTCGTCGACGAATCGCTGCATGCACATCTCTGACAAGCGAGGCGAGCTCGTCGCAACCTCGATGCCCTGGCAGGATTGGACCGGCTCCTTTCACACTCTAAGGACTGCGCAGAACATTCGACCTTTGCACATGCGGTCTCGCTCCAGTTTGAAGCTAAAATAATACGTGGTTCCATGTCATGCAGGCCAAAACTGGATTCGAGAGAGACAAGACTGCATCGAACCAACTCGAGAGAATTGGGTTCAGCTCGAAGTTGACCCACTGCGAAGGGGTGTGTAATGGGCGGCTCTCTGTTCTCTGAAGCAGTCACGGACGGCGGCATCCGAAATTGAGCTCTGTTTGGGTCGCATGCGAGTGAAATGGGCCAGAGTACAAACAAAAGGGGGCAGGCGGTGCTGACTATTGGGAGTAAGGGAGAAGATGGAATGAACTCAGAAAATTGGCATGCGAACTTGATCCCTCATCCGTCTTTTGCTTGAGCCGGCTTAGCGCTGTCGTGAATCAACAAAGTGACGACTTGCTCCGTGATTTTATTCTAATTTTGATTTCGACTCCGCTCGAGGCTCGCTCATCCTCCGCACAAGCCGCCACGCCGGCTGTCTTGCTACTTTTCGTGAAACGCATCCAGTGACTGGCTTCTGATTCGTCTCTTGTCTCAACCGCCGCTGCCGTCTGTAACCGCAAACGCCTGCAAACACTGAAGCGGTGATGCCTGCAATCTCGAACGAAATCTCCTGGTTTCCCCATGCTTTCTCCTAACTTCCGGCCCCTCCTCTTTGCTGCAACACCTCCATCCGCGCCCGCCAATCATCAGCCTTTTTTCTTTTCCTTGTTCCACTTGCATTTTTCTACGGTCTGTGCCTGTGTGAGTCTGCCTGTGATTTTAGCCGCCGTTGTACGACTCCATCGACGCCTTTCGTGAGTTTGCCCGTTTTCTGCAATGTCGCGCGCCCTGCCCTTCGCTACTGCACCTTCTGCATCGCACTGCTGCGACTCCCATGAAACCCGCCAGAGGGATCGCCCTCGCCTCGTCTCGCCTCGCCTGAGTTACTCCGCTGTCTCGCTGCCCCGGCTGGTTTGGGCCCTTCTTTCTTCTTGCCCTTATGGGAAAAGAGCCTAGGCCGTGATGGCTCTACCTGGCTACTGCACGACTGTGCGATCCCTGCTCGGCTCCAACCCCTCTCGATGCGTCTCTCTCCATTTCACCTCGTCCCTCGTCTGATGATGTCTTTTCTGGTTCTGTGGCGGCAGTGCAGCCCAGCCCTCAACGACGGGGTTCGAATTCGCAAAAGCCTCTCTCTTTCCAACTGCCTGTCCAACTGCCGTACCCCATCCCTCGACAGTCTGCGACCCCGGATCCACTCTTGCTCCCAAGTGGCTTTTGAGATTTTCCCCTTCCGGTTTCCTCGTTGGAGCGTTGCACTCTTGAGACTGTCAACGCCCTATTCGCAGTCCGCCGCTGCTGTCGTCGTGCGCCACCATCTCACCTCTCTCACCCTCCCCATTCTGGTCTGCGTTTCACCTCGTCGTCACCATCACTGTCACCACCTATCACCACTACCATCATCATCATCACTATCGACCCTCCCGACACGGTCGTCATCGACACTCCTCCTTATCCTTCTCCTCGGCTTCTGTAATCGTGTGCCTGTAAGACTTGTCTCCTTAGACACAGCCGATCCAACGTTTCGATCGTGTAGAGCACAATTCTTCATCAGCACGTCTCTGTGATCCACCCACCGCTCGGCACGCTTCCTGGACGCTACCTTTGATCCGTTAGCATCGATTTTCTCGACACGGCCATTTCTCCGCATCGTCGACACCGGTCACCGAGCACAGAGCACTCTCTCGAAGCGATCGATCTGGTCATCATCACCTCCCCTCTGGTTCTGTCTATCTTTCGACCAGCCTCGCGCATCAGCACCCTCCTCACCCATACCCACGCATCCCGTATAGGGAGCTGAGTCTCCTCAACATGGCGGACGACGGCTACGGCTCCCGCGAGAATCTGCGTCGACGCTCTGCTGCTCAGAGCGTCGATTCCGACACTCCCGCCGCCGCTGGCTTTTACCAGCCCGGTCAACCCATCGGTTTCATCCGCGCTCGCGGCAGTCCTTACGAGAAGAAGTACTTTTCCAGAAAGCTCGGCTTCTGCTGTCTCTTCCTCGCCCCTGGTGTCCTCCTCGTCACCCTTGCCATCACCCTCCTACCCGTCCTCTACGCCGTCGCCAACCATGCTCTCCACACGGCTGTGCTTCACGTCTACGAGTCCAACATCACCTCGCCCGGCAACACCTCGTTCCCGCTCACCCTCGAAGGTCAGACCAAGAAGGTCGGCATCTTCCCCGCCCACCTCTACTTCCGTGAGCCTGTCCAGGTCTATTGGGTCCTCCCACCTCAGTCAGGTCAGGTCGCCTCGCCGGAGACTTTGACCGAAGTGAACCTCGGTCAATTCCGTCTCGACTACATTGGTGCCGCTGCAGGCCACGCACGCATCAAGCAGGTACGTATTCTCCTTCTCCCTCTCCATTAGTCTCTTTCCTGCCCGGATCGGCCGACACTGACTCTCCTCCCTCCTTTCCGCATCCAGGCCACCAACTTTGAAATCCACGATGTCGATGGCTTCAGCGAGTTTGCCAAGTTCCTCATCTCTCAACCCGAGTTCACATGGAAGCTCAATTGCTCTAGCGTCCATGTCGAGGCCTTCTCGTTCTTGCCCACCTACAAGAACCTCGTCTTCAACAAGCACATCATCATCAAAGGTTTCAACAACTTCGAAGACGTCGAGATCCTCGACTTCCAGCTTCCTGGCAATGACCCTGCCGGTGGTGTTACCCTTTCGGTCACGACTTCACTCGTCAACCCTTCGCCTTTCGGTGTCCAGCTCGGCACGCTCAACCTCGGCCTGTACTACCAGGGCATGTACCTCGGTCCTGCTTCGACCACCAATCTGAACGTCTCCGCAGGTCGAAACGTCATCACGCTCAACGGTCGGCTCGTTCCCCATACCGACAATGCCACAGAGCTCGACTTGCTCGGACAGCTCTTCACCGGCTACATCAACGGCGAGACGTTGCCTACACAGGCGCGCGGTGTCTCCGTCCAGCAGGCCGATGGCCAGTATGTTGGCTGGCTCAGCAGCGGTATCACAGCTCTCGAGCTCGCTGTACCGCTCAAGGCGCCCCAGCCCATCAACCCGATTAAGGGCATCAGCATCGGCACGCTCGCCCTCCTCTACACACCCCAGACCGCTTACAGTCCCACAGCCTACTCGAGTGCGCTTTCGGCGACGCTTGGCCTGCCCTTCGGTTTCTCGTTATCGATTGTCAACACGGCCACCACCTTTACCATCCTGTTCGACGGTGCTCAGGTGGCCACCATCAACTCGGCCTACTCAAACACCAGTACGACGCTCTCGCTCGTCAGCGCTGGCCAGACGGCAGGTACGCTCGACCTCACGCTCCCCCCTTCCACGCTGACGCTCGCCAACAACACCGCCGCTGGTCGCAAAGAGCTCGAGGACTTCCAGGAGTACTTTACCTTCAGCAGCGGAACGGGTATCCGTCTGCAGGGCGCCGCCAAGGCCGTCACCGACACTCCCCTTGGTCGTGTGCTGCTCAACGGCATCATCTTCGACGTCGACAGCGGTCTCTTGGGTCTCCAGGGTCTCAATGCCTACCCTACGCTCATCACGAGCGTCGATGTCACCGGCGGTACTCGAGACGGTATCAGTCTTGCGGTGGGAACGACGCTCGTAAACCCTTCCAACTTGAACCTGACCGTCGGCGACAGCTCTTTCCAGCTCGTCAACCGAGATGTTCTCGGCACCGTCACCATCCCCGGCCTCGACTTGATGGTTGGCAGGAACGACGTCAACGCCACCTCGACCTTTGACGCCAACGCGAGCCCTTACGGTCTCGAAACGCTCAACCGCTTCATCTCGGGTCAGGACACCCAATTGGGCATCAACGGTTACCAAGGCTCCACCAACGTGCAGTCGTTGCTTCCTGCCCTTTCGCGGCTTCGCCTCAACGCCACGTTGCCCGGCCTCAAGACGACGCTCGTGCGCTCGGCTAATCTGACTGTTTTGGACACCACCGGCATCACCAACAACCTTGCCGACTCGACCGTCTTCCTCAACAACCCCTTCACTGCGCCGCTGACCATCACGCGCATTCGCTCCAACGTCACCTCGCACGGCATCTTTGTGGCCAGCATCGACACGCCGCTCAACTTTGTTGCGCAAGGTCGCGCTGTCACCCAGTCCCCGCCAATCTCGCTCGGCCTCAACCTCTATCCACCCGACATCTTTGCGCTCGTGCGTGCGCTTGCCGTGCAGAGCGGTCAGAACCCGGCCTACATCGATGGTGTTGTTCAGCTCGGTGGCTACACCCTATCGCCCACCACCTCGGCTAATACGCGCCGTTCGCTCAGCTCGGAAGACGCCGAGGCTAGCTACGACTACGAAGAGGACAACGAGCTGGCTCACGCCATGATGGATGGGGTCAACAACGCCGAGACGCTCGCCCATGTTGCTGATTGGGCCGAGCGCGATGAGCCCAGCGCGATCGAGGAGGCCGGCAAGCTCACCAAGCGTGCCAACCTCTACACTGGCTTCGATCTGCCCACCTACGTCTCCCGCGCCTTCCAGTCGGCCACAGCCAACCTCGAGATTGTCTCGCAGGCTAACATCGGTGACTACTCTACCACGCTCACCTTCGCGCAGCAGAACGTGCCGCTTGGTACTGATGTCACGCTCAACAAGCTTCTCCCCGTCCTGGCCGGTCCCATCGTGCAGAAGATTGTCGACAACTCGATCCTCAACATCGACCGAGTCACCATCCTCAATCCTCAGCAGAACACATTCCAGACCGCTTTGCAGGGTACCATCACCAATTCGGGTCCCTTCGATGCCACCATCGCCTTCACCAACGGTCTCAACGTCACCTGGAACGGCCGACTTCTCGGTCAGATTGCCATGCCCAACGTCTCGCTCGCCGGCGACGTCGGTGCCACGCTCGAGATTCTGGCAGACTTTGCCGTCGCCGACGTCGGATACCTCACCGAGTTCACCCGCTACCTGCTTACCGAGCAGAGTTTCGTGTGGAACATTGCTGGTGACGGCCTCAGTGTTGCAGCTCTGGGCATCGCAGTCAACGACATCAGCATCTCCAAGAACGTCATCCTAAGCGCCTTCAACGGTCTCAGGGACAGCGTCATCATCAACTCGTTCGATCTGCCCTCCAACGATCCTGCCGGTGGTATCCATCTCACCGCCGCGACCACCATCTACAATCCTTCGCAGGTCGGTGTCCAGCTCTCCCGCTTCGGTGTCAACCTGGATCGCAACAACACCTTTATCGGTCCCTCGGCCGCCCAGGATACGTTCGTGCTGCAGGCGCTTGCGGTCACCACGCTTCCACTCGTGGGTCGCTTGGTTCCTCAGAACTCCGATCAGGGCCTGGCCGTCGTCTCGGAGATCTTCACGCGCTTCGTTGCTAACCTTAACACGGAGGTAATGGTACTAGGTGACTACGCCGGCCCGGAGAGCGTAAGCTGGCTCAACGACGGTATCAAATCGCTTGCGGTTCAGGTCTCGCTGCCATCGCAGAAGTTCACCGTCATCCGAACTATCTCGATCAACCAGATCTCGCTCTTCTTCACCACGCAGACCGCCTGGAACCCGCCGACGAGCTCCAACGAGACGCAGTCGCAGTTCTTCCTCCCCTTCGCGTTCCCTCTGGATATCCAGCAGGTCGGTGGTGGCTTCATCGCCAACTACCAGAACCAGGACATGGCCGTTCTCGATATCCCGCTCTCGCCATCGATCACCGACGTCACAGCGCGTATCTTGACGCTCATGTTCAGCAACGTGCCCTTCTCGGTCTACGGCAACCAGCATTCCAGGTTCTCCCAGTTCCTTGCTGACACCACAGCGAACAATCAGGTGACATTCAACCTGAACGGTAATGCCAACACCAAGGCCAGCACCGCCGTCGGTCTGCTGTCCATCAACAACATCCCGTTCAACGTCGACACGAACTTGTTGGGTCTGCAGAACCTCAACGCTCGTCCCGCCATCGTCTCCAATCTGGACGTGTTCCACGGCTACCCGTCGTACCTCCAGATCAATGTCGATACGACGCTCTTCAACCCTTCGCACATCACGATTGGCACTGGCGATGTCACGTTTGACGTCTACTACTTGAACCGCAAGATTGGTACCGCCGTCATCAATGGTCTCGTGCTCGTGCCTGGTGTCAACATCGTGCCTACCGAGGTGCGCTACTCGCCGCAGGGTGCCGACAACACGCGTGCTGGTCAGACGCTGCTCGAGAACTACGTGCAGGGCATCGTCTCGAACACGATTATCCAGGGCACGCGCGACACCACCCCCATCGAGTCGCTCAAGCAGGCGCTCTCGGGTATCCGCCTCAATGCAGACATTCCTCCCCTGATGCAGCTGCTGATCACGAGGGCCAGGCTCACCATCCCTCCCAACATCGCCCAGACCGGTATCGCTCAGGCGAACTTCGACCTGCGCAACCCCTTCACGGCTTCGATCAACCTGCTCAGGGTCAAGGCAGACGCCTCGTACCAGGGCATCTTCCTCGGTGAGATCAATCAGGATGTCTCGAACAACCCGATCCGCGCTCCCGGTCATACCACCATCACTTCGCGCTTCCTGCCGTTCAACTTTGACCTCGACCCCAAGAACCTGATCCGCTTCGTCCAGGCGGCTGCTGCCACACAGGGGGTCGACCTGGGTCCTCTGCCACCTCTCTTCGCACAGGTGTTGGCCCAGGCCTCGACACAGACGACCATCAGCCCGTACCCTGACTTCAATCCTCCCAATTGTGTTTCCGGTAGGCAGTTCGACGTGCTCGACGCCATTCTGCGTACGTTGCAGGGTCTCACCACGAGGCTGGATATCCAGTCGTCCCTCAAGCTCGACGATTACTTCACCAACCTCAACTTTGCGCAGCAGCCTGTGCCCACCGACACGGATCGTACCGCTCTCTACCTGCTTGGTCCAGCAGGTGCGCCAATCGTGCAGAACATTGTCGACCAGGCTATCCTCAAGGTCAACATCGCCAACATCACCAGTGTCACCAACACTGGCTTCGACGTCTCGCTCGCCGGTTCGCTCACCAACACCGGTCCATTCGACGCGTACATCGAGTTCACCGGCCCGCTCACCGTCACCTGGCAGGGCAGAAACATCGCCCAGCTCACACTTCCCCCTATCTGTGCATTTGCCAACGAAGGTGTGCCCGATCTGAGGACGAGCGGTCACTTGACCATCACCGACCTCGGCGGTTTCACCGACTTCGCCACGTACATTCTGCACAACCCTGGATTCCAGTGGACCGTCTCGTCGAACAGAGTCACCGTACGCGCGCTGCAGATCATCTACAGCAACGTCATCCTCTCGAAGAACATCGACTTCTTGGCGTTCAACAACCTGCCCGGTGTTACCACGAGCAACTTTGACGTCTACGGAGAGACCAGCAACTCGCTGCTCATCCGCACCGATGCAGCGATCCCCAGTCCGGCCACGCTCGGTATCCAGCTGGACACCGCCAACTTTGAGATCTTCTTCATGGGTACCGACATCGGTCCGATCCACTCGACCAACCTCTTCCTTGCGGCGCTCACCACCACCAACACGGTGCTCGAAGGCTCCATCACGGCCAAGTCGGGTCGCGACCTGCAGAACACCGGTATTCTCTTCACCAACTTCTTGCAGGGTCGCACCCAGATCCTCCAGGTCTCGGGTAGGTCGGTTGTCACCCAGGCCAACGGAAATCAGCCCGTCAACTGGCTCAGTGCCGCTTTCCGCACGCTCACCATCGACGTCACGCTTCCCGGCAAGATCTACCAGATCATCTTCTCGATCACGCTGTCGGATCTTACCGTGTTTGTCAACGGAAACCCGGCCGATTCGTACACGGTGCCTTCGAGTTCGAACTCGACCATCGCGACGTTTGCCAATCCGTTCATGTTCAGCTTGCAGCCCATCCAGGCCTCGCCGCACATCAACCTGTCGTACGCCGGTGGTGACACGGCATACTTGGATCTGCCCTTGGCCAACGTGCAGGCGGGCACCTCGCGAGGTCCGCAGGACTTCCAGGCCCTGCAGCTCATGTGGCGCAGGCAGAACATTGTTGCCGTGGACCGACCCAACTTCCAGGCGTTCTTCGCTCAGCTCACCGACACGCCGCGTGGAACGTTCGATCTGCGCGGTGGTACCGATGTCGTGGCAAAGACGGTCATCGGCAACATCCCCATCGGCGGCATTCCTTTCAACGTCACCACCTCGCTCGCCGGTATCAACAGCTTCAACGGTGTCACGACGCTTTCGGACGTCATGGTCAGCAGTGGTACTGCAGCCTTCCTGTGGGTGCCACTCAAGGTGACGCTCGAGAACCCTTCGAACTTGACCGTCTTCACCAACGAGGTCTTCCTGCCCGTGCTCTTCTCCGGCACCGTGGTGGGTCGAGCCGAGATCCCGGTGCTCGGCCTCATTCCCGGAAGCAACTTGGTCCAGTCGTACTTCTACTACGCTCCCGCCAACGCCAACGACACGACGGCGCAGTTGCTGCTCAACCGCTACGTTCAGCCTTCGCTGTCGGACGGTACTTCGCCTCAGTCGGCTCCGCTTGTCATTGACGGTTCGCAGGGTCCTCAAACCAACTTGACGCCGTACGATTCGCTGCGACCTGCCCTCGCCGGTATCAAGCTGACCACGACGCTCCAAGGTATCGGCTCGAGGATCGTCACACACATCAATGTCTACTTGACGGCGCAGACAGTCATCACCGGTTTGGGGAGCTTGCTCGGCCTTCCCGGTGCCGGTCCTCCCCTGGTGGAGATTGATCTTACCGCGCAGAACCAGCTGCAAACCAACCTGTACATCGTCGCTTTGCAGACGACGGCCAAGAAGGCGGGCTCGCAGCCCAGAGATGCATCGAGCGCGGATGCCACGGTCTCGTACACCTTCCCCCAGCCATTTGGTGTCAACGCCGGTGGTCAAGCCACTTCCGGAAGGGTTCCCAACGTTGCCTTGCCCAAGGGTCTCATCGCATCGCTCCCAGTCATTGGCTCGAACTTGGACATCTACAACCACATCCCCGTTCGTTTGGGTCCTTCTGCTGGCGACAGCTACCTGGCACCTGGCCTCGAGTATGACGAGCTGAACGTCCCCACGACCTACCTGATCGACACTGGTATTGCGCAGATCCCGCTCAACCCTGTACAGACGATCGGCGATTTGATCGGCGCGCTGCTCGGCGCCGGTGGTGATATCACATCCACTCTCCAGCAAGTGCTCGGCAACCTGGCGCAAGGCAACGTGATCGGCGGACTGGATGCGGCTGGCAAGGGTCTGCTGTGCACGCTCGCCGACGCAGGCGGAAACCTCGGAATTGGCATCCTCAACCCGATTCGACAGCAAGCCCAATGCCCAGGTTACTCATCCCTGGCCAGCAGCGCAAGCTCCACCACCAACCCAGCCTCGGCGGCCGCTTCGGCCGTCTCGGGTGTCGTGTCTTCGGCCACGGCGGGTCTTGCTTCCGCTGCGTCACAGGGAGCATCGGCTGCTGGCGGCGCCGTCAATTCGCTCACCCAGGCTGCTGCAAGTGCCGTCAACACTCTTACCGGAGGTGGTGGCGGCGGAACCACGGCTGCCACGACCACCACCGGTGGAGGTAGCGGTGGAGTGTTGGGTCTAGGCCTTCTGTCTAGACGGGCCGAACCCACACCCTTGCGAATGCAGCTCTAGACCTACTCAGCCGGTCTTCCGCACTAGATACCCCACCCTACGCCGGGAAGACTGCGCTTCCTTACAATCCCCCTCACACGCTCGTTCTTTGACCCCTAAAATTCTTCTCGTCAATGCTTCCTCTATTCGACATCACTCAGACACACACTCTTTAGGCTCTCTTTCCTTTCGGCCCGCGATCCTTTCTCTTTCTTCTGCTTTGTCTTTCTCTTGGAATGATATTTTCTGGTTGAACCATCTCAACGCCCGTGTCGGATTTGTGACCGATGTATCTGGTCGGATACTGGCGCCTGCGAAACCGCCCGATCAGCAGGCCAAGTCCGAGAACGCCGGTGGCATTGTGAGTCTGTCCATGCAATCGACCGGCTGCACGTTGGGCTTGCCTGACGTGTTTCCAAACATCGACGTCGACTTCGTCTGTTGAAAAGGCCTCCCTTTCCCGTCACAACTGACATCGTATCAGAGCTGCAATCGTTGCAAGGTGTCTTGCATTCACACACTACCATCCCGACGTCTGAAAACATCCGACTATGATCCTCGTTCAGCTGCACGCTAGACCGCGAGAAGGATGCAGCACGTTAGTTTGAACCATTTCAACGTCCGTGCTCCATTCTGTTCCCGACGGGGATTTGGTCGGACGTCATTTAACAATGCGTGCACCGAAAACTCGATGACAGTGTGGGGAGTTGAGCGGCGATCCATCGTGTGCGATGCTTGGGACGGGGGATTTGTCGAACACGGAGCGCTGCACGCCTCCTGCGTGACGATGCGCATGTAGCTGAAGGGACACTTGAGGCTCATGGTTGCTGCTCCGGCCTCGAGGTCATCGTCCTCTGCTTCCCTGCGCATCTTCAGCAGCACCTCTTTCTTGCTCTTCAATT
This sequence comes from Pseudozyma hubeiensis SY62, assembly GCF_000403515.1. Taxonomy (NCBI): domain Eukaryota; kingdom Fungi; phylum Basidiomycota; class Ustilaginomycetes; order Ustilaginales; family Ustilaginaceae; genus Pseudozyma; species Pseudozyma hubeiensis. The sequence continues at coordinate 168,400 of NW_012133841.1, forward strand.
GCTTTGATTGTATTCGCTCAACGAGCATCTCGACTGTGGTGACCTAGCAGATGGCTGCGACCAGCACGTAGCGTTTAGGCGCGTTTGCATACGTGAGACCGATGCGGTTGGGACGGCCTTCCTGGAGGACCAGCGTGTTGTCCTTGTTCAAGTTTGGCGGAGGGACTCGACCGGCCTGCTTCTTGCTTCCACGCAGATTGGTGGAGAGCGTGTGCGTGTTGACTCTGGCCTCGCAAGTGTGGGGAAACTCAGCGGTGGCAGGGTTGCGGCCGAACAAAGACGCGGCGTGCGCCTCCATACTGGTGCAGAAGAGACGCAATTGGAATTTCGAGGTCTTGAGCTGCTGCACCTGTTCCGCAGTGAGGTTGACGAAGGTCAGGACAATCTTGCGATCGTTCTGTTGGGGCGTCTCGGGACACTGCACAATGGAAGAGGCGAACTGCATATCTCGTCAAAGGGCGATGGACGAACATTGACTTGTGCGGAACCTGAGGAGCCGACGAGTCGCGATGGGAGAGAAGCTGTGGCTGTTGAGACCAGAGGAGATTGGGAAGAAGAGGCAACGCTTGGCGCTTAGTTGGCTGGCATCCCACCGAGACGTTGCGGCGCGACATCAACCAAGCTCGAGATTCGACACCCCGTTACGTCCAAAGCGATCACGCAACGTACTGAAGTCCAAGACACCTTCAAGTGCCTCCATGCCTGCCGACGCACCCTCGCTTGCTGCGGTAGTTGCAGCAGCCACCTCTTGCTGATCTCGTGAAGAATTCTGTACAGGAAGGCCGCGTCCCTGATCCACCATGTCTTTTTGGGAGGCGAGGTAGCGCATTTCCTGATCCGCAAGAGCGAATGCTCGCTTGACCTGGAAAGCGGAATGAAGACTCCTACTACACTACCTTCTTTGTGATCGACGACGCGTGGCGGGTCACAGGTTCGGGCTAGATCCGACGACCAACGCAGATGTTCAGCTGTTCCTCCTCACTCATTTTCACCGCCAAGACGCGGCAGAACAGGGCAAAGCCGACGCTAGGGGGTATGCCGCACGTTCAATCCTCAACGTGAGCCAACGCTACGTCTCTTTCACACGATCTCATTGTGAGCTAACACCATGTCTCTTCCACACCGTCTCAAGGCAATAAAAATTTTCATACAAAGACAAAACGAGCGAAAATAGAATGCGTTCAATCCTCCTGCAGCTGATCACCTTCGTCGTCTTCCTTGTTCGAGTTGGCAGCAGAGGCGGGCTTCCTGACGACAGGCGAGCGTTCGCGCGATGCAGGCTTGGCAGCACCGTCATCGGCCCTCTCGGCACTCGAATCAGGCGCAAGAGGGGCGGAGCTGATCGAATTCTGCTTGGAAGCCAGATCAGAGGCACGAGACATGGGCTCATCGTCGTAATCGGAAGTGCCCGTCTTGGCCTCCAATTCGCGGACGCGTGCTTCCAAACCTCGAACTCGACCCTCCCACAATACACGCTCGTCGCGGACGCGACGCTCTACCGTCTCTTCAAGCACGCGACGGCTAGACTGAAGAGTGTGGAGCAGCGTGTTGGAACGCTTGATCTGGTCTTCGAGCGTAGCCTTCAGCGTACGGCTGTCGTAGAGCGAGTCGTAAAAGTCGGAGAACAACGAGAGAAAGTGTGCTTTAGACGAGGGCGGCGAACGCAGATGGTCGGGCAGCCTAGCGGTGGGCGGCGGGTTGTATGCTTGGCGTCCGCTGGGTTGACCGCGCGCAAATTGGGTGGTGTGATAGGCGGGAGAAGGCAGCGTTGCTGTCTGAGGCACGTGGCCGCCGGCTTGCAAACGCGTGGCAGGGCCTTGACGAGCGAGCGGATTGGCAGTATGAGGTACGTCGGGCATTCTGCCTTCGCGAAGACCGAGCATGTCTTCTCGCTCGTCACGACGGAACGAGTCGGTGGATTCTGCGAGACGAGAGCCAGAGACGAGACGCTGCGGCTGTTGCTCGCCGCGTTGTAGCACGGGAGGCTGATGGGGCTGGATCGGAGCGTGGTTGGGCCGAAGGCTGGGGTCACGCTGTGCCTGATCGTGGGGCAGAGGGTGGTCGCGGCCGTCGAGACCGAACGAGATCTTTTGGGGAGGAGCACTTTTTGCGATGCCTGAAGATGACCTGAGGTGAGCAGCGGCTTCGAAAGCGGAGCTGTTGCCAGTGTCAATGTGCAGCCGACTTGCCTTTGCTTGCGCAGCATCGCCTCTCCTGCGAGCGAGCATGCCCGGGCCGTGATCGAGGCTGTCGTCGTAACTCGAGGCTGAGAGGACGGAGGGCCTCGTAGAATCCTGCATGGGCGGAAGCGGAGCGCCCTGGCCGGAAGCCGGACTGTGCACAGGTCTGTCGAGAGGCGAGACACGGCCGCTGGGTCTGGTGGCGTAAGGAGGGTTCAAGGGCGAGCGCAGATCGTCTTGGTATGCGTCTCTCTCGTCGAGGTAACGCTGGGCGGAGTGGGGAGCGCCGTCTGCCCTGCGGAAGGAGGGGGAACGAGCACCACTTGGTGGTTCATCGCGTCGTCGATCTTCGCGATCGAGCCCGTCTGCGAGCCTTCTGCGCTTGAGCGCTGTTGCAGCGGGGTCTTCGCGCATAGCCGGTGCTGCTGCGTCGCCTGCGGCGGGATGCGGGTGTAAAGGGAGAGGAAGCTGAGAGCGGGGGCTGGAAGCGTGGCCAGCGACGGAAGGATTGCTGTTGGAAGGAGGCAGGTGAGAGTACCTCGGATCGTGATTGGGCTGACGAGGTGGACTGTGACGGCTTGAGCCAGGAGCTTCGATGTTGGATCTATAGTGAGCGTCGAGGAGATCGTCTCTTCTGGCAGCTTCTTCCTGCTCGAACCTGCGTTTTCGCTCAATCCAGAGGTCGCGAGATCGGTCGAGAGGCTCTTCGTGCATGCTCTACACAGTCGAGGGAGAGAGAGAGAGCGTGGGTTGAGAGAGGTAGTGATAGTGAGGTGCGACGAGGAGTGCAACACGAAAGGATGGGTTCTTCGACTTTGCGAACAGATGCAAGCTTTCGTTGAGGCCGAGGCAGAGTATGGCGTGCGGATACGCGAGGCAGATGTGAGTGTGAAGGAGAAGCTTGAGCGAGATAGGGTTGTAGAATCGATGTTGGAGGAGAAAACGGGGCGAAAGGCTGGTTCGATGTATTGCCAAAGATGATGGATGACACGAAAGTAGTGGAGCGGTCAGCGCTGAAGGTGTAGAGAAAAGCTTCCGGCGGCGTGGAGCGTTTAGGACGGGTAAAGAGATGGCTAGCGTATGGCTCTACAGGTCGAGGCGGTGTAAGCGAAGGAAGCAAGAGAAAGGATCGGCACAGATCTCTCGGTGAAGATGGTGTACCAGGAGAGAAAGTGGCACGGATCTAAAAAAGGGTGGCTTAGAGCCTTGCAGCCGATGCAGATAGCCACGGACGGGCTGGTGCAAACACAAGGCAGACTGCTACGTTAGACGACGACGGTGGGCAAGCAAGGATGAAATGATATGGGAGGAAGCTCAATCCACTGTAACTGGCGAAGCAGCCTTGCTATGCAGACGTGCACCGAGCGCGTGCAGCAGCAACAAGCAGCAACGGCACCAAAGCTGTGGGCGTGTTACCCACGGGCACACCGAGACGACGCTGTTCCGGAGATGCTTGCAGTACCCTGCACCGCTGCACCGCTGCACCACTGCACCACTTCAGTCGCACTCGAACCGCGAGGCACACACGCGTGTTTCATTAGCCCGCCACCAGCGAAATAAGAAATTCTGATAAAAACTATTAAAAAGCGTACCAAACCTCGTCCATCGCCAATATTCTCGACGGCCACTTGGATGCATCGAGGACGTCCACCTTCGATTCTCCAGCCAGCGTTCACAAGCACTCGCGCTGATAGAGAGTGAGATAGACTGAGCATGGGCTGTTGTTTCTCGGCCCGACGAACCGCGATATCTTTTTGCGAAATGAGCCCCGAACAACCCTTTTCGCCCTTGACTGTTTTGGGTTGGCGCTCTCCGAAAGAGGAACGAGAAGCAACAAATAAAAGAGTTGCTTTGCAACCCCTGTCTTTCTCAGCCTGTATAATCCCACGCCCATTCTCGTCGGAGCTCGAATGCAGGTAGCATGAATACGAACGCGAGCGAGCAAACACACACGCACACTCCTCTCTCGTGTCGTTGTCGAGCCCTCCTCCCTCCAATTTGGTTGCTTTTCTCATTTCTACCCGACCCTCGGGGAAGCTGCGCCCAATCTTTCGCTGATTCGCAAGCGCCGTCTCGATACTTTTTTTTTTGGTGAGACAGCTGTGTCTATGCGTGCCGTGTTGCTACAATGCGGCGTGCTCAAGCCGATCCACGGGAAGCCTGTTCGCTGTTCGCATCCGTGGCATGGATGCGGTGCCAAAGACATACGTCCAAGGCGATCGTTACCGGCATGAGCCGCATATGTTGTAGAGACGACAAGGTAAGACCGTGTCTGGGCACCCATGCCTGTCAAGCGATCCATCCAAAGGGGAAACGCTCTGCATCGAATCTAAGCTTTCCCTTTCTCTAGCCGAGCCAACAACGACGCCTCGTTCCATCCCGCTTACCGCCTTTTTTTCGAACGTCTCGCACGTCTCAAGCCACATGTTGGTCGGCGCTTCGTGTTGGATGCTAGATCGCTTTTGCATTCCTCAATCTATGCTGTCTGGTGTCACTTTCAGTGTCTTTCGCATCCTTGCCTTTCTGTCTCGCTTGCGCTTAGCGCTTCTTTGTCCCGAGCCAGCGGTTCCCCGCTGTGGTGCGCTTCGACCCGCGTTTGACGCAAGCGATCGTACTACTCCTCTCTATCCCACTCGTCAAAACCAGACGGTCCCGTCTGCGCAGCTGAGACCAGATAGCGGATGTGGCTCTTCTGGTGTGGGCGTTGCATTCGGATAAGACCCACCCTGCTGCTGCGTCTTTGCTTTCAAGCTCCGAATTGGTCTCGAGACACGCTACCCGCCCCATGTACTCATCCGCGTTTGGAAGATCCGACTCTGCAAAGCTGGAATTGGCACACTTTCTTGACTGCTCACACGAGCACACGCAACATACTCGCAATGGCCAAATACTGTCCATATTGCTAACATACTCATACAATTGTACAAAGCTCTGTCCGCCAATGAGGTCGGCCTCGAGCGCGCTCAGAGCCGGTGCTCACTGGCGTCTCGGCGGTGGTGTGGGAACGTATCCACCATAGTAATACCCGTCCGCCGGCGGAGGTGCATAGTTGTGGGGAGCGGCACCGTAAGCCAGCGGAGCAGCGGGTGTGTACGCCTCGCTTTGCATCATCATCGGTGTCGGATAGTAGTTGACGTTGGGCGTGTCGTACATTCTTCCCGACGGTCGTGGCGGCGCTGTCGGCGAAAAGGCGTAGTTGGGTGTGTACGGCGTGACCGGCAGAGTGCGTCGTTGTGGCGACTGCAATTGACATGCTTCGAAGGATGTCTCTGCTGCTCCTGATGCTGGCTCGTAGTAGCCTCTTGCTGTATAGGCGTTGCTCTTGACAGGGCTGGTCGTGGGGGTGTGGTAGTAGCTGTTCGCATCGGCATACGTGCGAGGGCTTTCTTCGTAGGCTGCTTCCTGCGCTGCTTGCTCGTACGCGTGGCCTCGATATGCGCTCGCACCCCGAGGATGGATGATCGGAGCGTCATATGCTTCCTCCTCCAGCGTCGCATCCAGCTGCTGGTATCTCTGTCCCTTACCCTGAGTTCCTAGCAATCGATCCGCTACGCTTCGGCTCGAGTTCCGCGACACCCTCGAACCACCCGTCGTCTGTCGCTGCAAATGGGTCAACCCAGCATCCGACATGATGCCTCCTCCCATCATCAGGTTCATGTTCGGCTCATTCCGATACACGCTAGCAGGCTCGTGCTCGCCATCCTGATACGCCGAAGCTGCCACGTTGTTGGTGGTCGATCTGGCAAACCCTGCTCCGTAGGAGGGCCCGGTAAATCGAGGATCGTTGACGCCCGTCACGCCGATCGCGTTGATGACCGGTGCTTTGAGGTGTCGACTTCGAACAAAGGCGATGATCGCCCATAGCGCTGCTATACCCACGATCGCGCCAGAGATCGGCAAGGCATATTTGAGAGCGTCCGAAGTGGAGACTGATGAGCTGTTTGCAGCGTCGTTGTTATTGTCCTTCTTGTCACCGTCTTTGCTGCTGTTCGAATCCTTGCCATCTTTGCTATTTTTACCTGCTTTGTCGTCGGACTGACCATAACCGGGGTAGCCAGGAATCCCATCCGCACCTGGATCCGAAAGAATTCTTAATGGGTCGGTGCTCGTTCCAAATGCTGGTCCCGTGGATGATACTGGTCCCATAGATGATGCTGGTCCCGTAGATGATGAGAAGTTGCCACCCGTGTAGCCAAACGAAGTCACGTCACCACTGCTGTTGCTGGATCCCGAAATACTCGTGACGTTCAAGCTGCCGAGACTGGCGCATTGTACATTGAACTGTTTGATCTCCTGCGAGTAGAATCCTTTCGCTTTGTACTCTGGCGAATCCCAGTCGATCAATCCGCCGGCCCAGTCGATCGTTCCCTGTGGGTTCGTCTCGTTTCCACCTGCCCAGGTGCTGAGCTGAATCCTCGATGGCGTCTGCGGATAATCCCTCCCCGCTTGCGCTCGAGTCAATGTCCTGACCACTTTACTGTCGATGCTCCACTGAAGCTGCGTGCTAGTCCAATTGAGGCCGTATGTGTGCCAGTCGCTGACATTGAAATTGCTTGCGCTGACGTTGGCAGCGTGGTTGAGAACAGGTACTCCAAGGCTGAAGTAATTCGTCAGGCCTTGCGACGAGTTGGATCCGACCAGCTCCCAATCAACTTCATCTTTCACGTCTGACATGAGAATAAAAGCTGCGACGAGACCTTGACGAGCATCGTGTCGAAGTGTCGCCTCGACGTAGCCGTACATGAAGTAGTCTGTCGTCGAGATCTTGGCCTGTTGCGCTGCTTTGAGTTGCAGCAGAACACCCTCGGGACCAGGTCCGAGGGAGCCAGAGTCGAGCGTGAAAGGTGACGATGCATTACCATTGTATTCGAGAATGGGCATGAAAATATCGTTGTTGTTGTAGTCGTTGGGCTTGATGCTCATCTGACGGGTTCGACAGACTGGGTTGGGGAGACAGGACGAGGGCTTGAAGCTCGCCAATGGGTTGCAGCCTCCAGCACACTGCATCGCGCCTGATCCGCATACGCCTTCGGCAGAACAGCAGGGACTCGATTGGGGACATTGGGAGGAGCTGCTACATGTGATCGCCGAAGTCTGTGCAGAGACGGACGGGGAAAAGGTCGAGAGAGCCACTGTTCCGAGAAGAGACATGATCAGCCTCGAGGCTGTTTTTCGTTTGTGTTTCGCCATGATCGGCGATCGTCGTCGGTGTTGTATATAAGAGTTGCTTATTCTGTTGGTGCTCAGCGCTCTTCCTCGAGCGAATATGGGTGATGGAAGTACAGAAGGTGATGGTAGATGGTCGATCGAGGATCTGCGTAGGTATGGTGGTGTGATGAAACCAAGGCTCCCCTACGAACCAACTCCAAACCAGCGCCCAAAAATTGCCTTAGAGCCAAGAGAACTGCTGAACGACGGCAACCCCGCATTGTCAGCTTCTCTGCATACGTAACGGCACATCGCATGAAGCGCACACCCTGCTGCCTGTCGAACAGTGTGAGCTAAAGAGGTGTCAAGCATCAAACTCTACATTTCAGAATCAGGGGTCCAAAAACCGACGTCTCTGCGCTTCCGCCTCCTGTGTTTCCGAGCCTGTCAAAGTCCGCCAAATCTCAAGACCCCTTTTTTCTCAGTTCATTTTGAAGCCTGCTACTCTTGTGGCTTTCCTGTTCTGCAACGTCGGCCGATGCTGTCCATCACCGTCAACATCGTTCCTTCGCCACTAGCCAGAGCTCACAACATCGAGAGGTCCTGTGAGCTTTCTCTTTGAAGCAGTGTCGTCGCCAGTACAGTCGACCCGATACTCTGGACCGTTTATTCACTGACTTTCTACGGTGTTTCGCGTGGGCAAGATAAAAAAGAGAAGGCTTACCGATGTGACATTTCAAGCAGCGAAAAATGTTTCCAGAAATAGACGTCACAATCGTGAAAAAAAGGGTGGGGGCCAACCCGGAATCGAACCGGGGACCTCTGTCAACTTAGTGCAACCTCTGGATGGAGGGGAAAGCCCTAAGACAGCATAATAAGCCACTATACGATTGGCCCGCAATGGATGCAGATCTGGCACATTTATTGTGTACATATACATACCAAGTGCTATGACTGTGGGACCGCTCGCACGGAGCACACAGCCTCAGTTTCAGGGTCTTGGCGTGTCCTGGCTCTCATCAGCGCCCCGAGGTGTCTTCAATGCGGGTTTCGTCGACCGTGCTTCCTCTTCGTCCTCAACGGAAGATCAAGACCAGGATACGAGCAACGAGCTACTCACAGGCTAGCGGCGCCCCTCAGCCTCCTCTGTCAAATTGAGCCTGCCCCAAACATACCAAGCACGACCTTCACCCTCTCACGCCCGAAAGGACAACACGACCATTATGCCTTGGGACGATTGGCGCAAAGACTTCAACAAGAAGCTCGATGACTTTGGAGAAGATGCAAAGCAAAAGTATCGCCAGCAGCGCGAAGCCAACGCCGGCGGTGGTTCCAGCGGCAGCAAGATCGGACTGCAGGATCGGATGAACATGTTGAAGGGAGAAAACCCACGATGGAATCGGGATGTCGAGTCTCGAACGTCAGCGACCGCAGGACCGGGAACGGAGCACGCCTCAACCGTGGTTCCGGAGAGAAGCAGAGTACCTCCTGCGCCGCCTTCCGCGCTGAACAAAGGTCGACCACCACCTCCTCCCTCTCGTCACTCTGCATCAAACACATCAGCTGCTGCTGCTGCTGCTGCTGCTGCTCCTCCAGCTTTGCCAGCCAGAATGCAGAACGAAGACGGCACAAACAATCCACCTCCACCCTACCCTCCAGCAACGCAAACACAGCACGCTTATCCAACAAGTCAAGGCTCATCGTCCCACATCGAATTTTCCCGCTTCACACACCAAGACAAGCAAGCCTTCTTCAGCCTTCTCGACGAATACTTTGACCAACGAGAGCGTGGTCTGCGCTAAGATCGCAGTCGTCTCGCCAAGCCAAGCTGTGCTCTTTCATCAGCCCGAATGTCTCTTCCGTGTTTTCCCTTGCTCCACTCATCCGCAGGATTCGGATTTCTCCTCAGAACTAGACCATGACGACACACTCTCTCACTACACTCCAGTCACGATCACATCAAAGCTGATGAAATTTGCAAAAGCGCTTTTCAGATACGATGCGACTGAATCTGAAAACAAAGGATCGAGCTCTAGGAGGCTCAAGTGAGACGGAAAGAGATGCCTGGGTGTGTGATTGCTTTGAAGTCGGCTGCTGTTCACTTGTTTGCGAAGCGCGACTGTGCTGGAGAGTCGGTTGCCTTTGGTGAATCGGGCGAGGTGATGTCGTTTGCAAGCTTTTCGAGGTGCTTGTCGTCTGCTGCATCCGTACCTTCGAGGGCTTCGCGGATCATGCTGACGGTCGACTCTAGTGAGCGGCGACGGTTCGAAGGACTCGACATGGTCGTACCAAGACTGCTCGTCCTCGAGTGTCCGCGGCGGTGACCACCTGCGATGGGCGAACTTGGCGTCGCGGGCGACGCCGGGCTGCCTGGCGACGTCATCTCCTCGAATGCAGGCGACGAAACACGCGCACCATCGGCAGGAGAGGCAGGTCCCGCCTCGTCGGCATCGATCAGGTCGGGTGGCAGACGCTCGTTCTCGATATCTACCTTTCGCGCATCGTCAAAGTTGGCGATCGAATCTTTGGCAGCCTCGGAGCTGAGTACCAACGAGCCGTACGGCAACTTGGCGGTTTGCGACGACTTGAGCTCTGAAACGCGCTCGGCCTCCTCTCGCAAGAGGGCAAAGACACGAGACATGCGTCCGACGGCGAGGATCTTATTCTTGATGAGTGTTCTGCGCTCGGCCGTCTCTTCCTCGGCTCCAGGCGAGGTTGGTGTTGTGGGGATCTCGTCTTCCTCCTCCTCCTCTTCAAGCTCCTCTTTGCTGCAGACGTTGAGGATGGCGATGAGCATGTCGGTGATCTTCTCGCCGACGAAGGGCAGACTCCAGGTGAAGACGTCCATGAAGTTGGGTAGCCAGTAGGGATGAGGCGTGCAGTTGAACTGTCGGATGTTCATGACATTGTTCTCGTACTTAAGAACGGCTGCCTTGTTGTTGTAGACGTCGAGGTAGTTGGGCGCCGAGAAGATGGTCATGACGGAGGGGAAGCCGGTGGTCTTTGTCTTGCGGTACATGCGATATCCTGCATCTTGCGCTTCATGCGCTCGAATGATGGACAGAAGTTGATTACGCTCGAGGAATTGGCAGGCTGCGTTGTAGGTGAAAAAGTAGGAGCAGCCTCGTACGTGGTTGTGGATAAAGCTCTCGTTGGTCTTTTCGGATCCGAAATCTTCGAGCGGGTCGGCCCAGAGAACGTCGCACATGAGGCCGTGGGTGGGTGGCTCGCGGAAGCGGTCGATGCTGCGAAGGTCGTCGAGAGTCTGAAGCTCGGGTGAAAGGCCACCGTGAATGCAGAGGAACTGCTTGTTCATGACGGCGGCAAGAGGCAGTGTGCAGAAGGATTCCATGCAGAGGTCGTAGATCTCTTCAGAGTATTTGTGTTTGCACTCGAGTTTGAAGGTGAAGTAGTCGGTCAAGTGGCGACACTCGTGATTGCCACGGAGGAGGAAGAGCGTGTCTGGGTACCAGATTTTCAAAGCCCACAGGTAAAGAACGCACTCGATCGAAAAGTAGCCGCGGTCGACATAGTCGCCCAAGAAGAGGTACCGGGTATCGGCGGGATTGCCACCCACTTCAAAGAGCTTCATGAGATCGTAATATTGGCCGTGGATGTCGCCGCAGACGGTGATGGGCGCGTCAACCTCGAGCAAATTGGGTTCCTGACGCAGAATTTCGGTGGCCCTTGTCAGGATAAAGCGGGCCTGGTCGTCGGTGAGACGACCTTCGCGGTAGAAGTGATTCTTCAGGAAAGCAATGTCGGGCTTGGAAGGGTCTTTGGCGCTGAAGAACTGTTCATCGGTAGGTTTCTGGAATGCTGGTGCCTGCACGTCTTTGATGACACGTTCTTGCGTGCTGACCTGGGTTCCGTCATCAGTGGTGTGCACGGTGAAGTCGATCTCGGGAGGTGCCTGCTTGTTGGTGATTTGGCCGATGGCCTTGACGAGCCTCTGCTGCCGTTCAACCTGGGCGGGAGTAGTCATGGCGTGACGGCGACAGTCCAGGCGCGTGGCTAGCGCTCAGGAGATGGGTGGAAGGGTGGGATCGAAGGCTGCAATAGGCACAGCAGTTGAGGTAGACCTGTCGTGCACGGTTCTTGGGCTTGGGCGGGGGTCACTGTGGGTAAGGGCAATTTGGACAAGTGGCGAGGATGGAACACCAATGTCGTCGAGGCGGTCGGATGCGATGCTGAGAGGAGGCAAATCCACAGAGGTGGTCAGTCTACAATCTGAGATGATGCTTTGCGACCGAGTCGAGCATACAGTGGCAGTTCCGGGGAAGAGGGTGATTGCCGGCGAGACCTACCTGTTGTACGACTGAGGCGATTGAACGCACGGTGGTCGTGTGAACACAAAAGTCGCGTCGGACCAGATTTGCTGTATTGAGACCGCTGATTGAGAGTATCAAGAGCAAAGCGTGCCAGAAAAAGCGACGGGGAGACGGGAGAAGCGCTCGATGCGTCCGTCACAAGTACACGAAGCTGTCGTTTGAGAGGCAAGGCTGGGATGATACCGAGCAAGCCTTGATGTCTCCTAGGTAAGACAGTCGGAACCGTGTTGTGGTGAAGCGTGAGGCTCTTGCTAGCGGTGAGGCGTCGATGGAAACGGTGGCAAGTCCAAGTACGATCTGGAAGATGACGCTTTGGAAGGAGCAGAAGCCAGCGAGCGGTCAATCGAGCGATCAATCAATTTGCGCTTGCACAGGGCGGCAGACTCAGCGAAAGTGTCGTCCCGGTGAGACCGCCCACTGACTGCGATTCGCGGATCTGGCTGAATCGAATCGAAAGCACTCTTGCGACAAAGAAGCCGGCAGCGTGTGGCTTTCCTTGGTCCAGACCCGTCCAACTGGGCTTGGTTGAATTTGGCGCGCCCACAAATGCACGGCCTCGTGTGGCCACGGCTGGCAAGAAGGTTGGTTTCACCAGAGCGTGCGAGAGGCGCGTGCGCTGTCAAATAAAAATAAATTTGTAACACTCGCACACAATTGACACAACCGACACGCACACACGCACCGCGTCGAACCAGCACAAAGCTCCTCTGCTGCTGCTCGCCTGTCCTGCAGCAGAGCTCCAGCCAGATTTCCTAATTTTGGCGAAGTTGGTCAACGCACTCTGTCTGCCGAGCGCGCTGGCTCGACAGCCGGCTGACTAGACCCGCTGAGCGACTTCAGCTTCTTCTCGACAAGACGATTGACCTCGTTTGGGAGGCTGCCTGTGCGATCGCGACCATCAACGCGTCCTATCATGATCGAGTCAATGCGATGAGGACAATGTACGAATGAATATGCAGGCTCAGATGCGATGCAAAGTGCGAAAATGCGAAATACAGATCAAGTGCAATCAGAGACCAGCTCTTCAGCCGCTAGCTTCCAAAGCCGCCGTGGCCTCGGACGCCGACGACGCTTTCTTCTCATAGCTCCCTTCTCCGCCGTGCTCGAACGCCTGCGCGATCAGCTGCGAGACGGCACCCAAGTAGCCGTCGTTAGGCTCGTTGCGGAAGAAGAACAGCAGCGACTCGCTCAGACGCAGCACTTCGTCCTTGGTCAACGACGGTCGCCCGTCCGAGTGAAGCTCGAAGAACCACTGGATGTTGGCCATGACGTCTTCCTGGTTGAACATGATGGCGTCCAATCCGCTCACGATGTCCTGCAAAGAGAGCGTACCGCGCTTGTCCTTGTCCCAGAATCGGAACAGCCGCGCCACCGTTTCGTGCTCCGGCACACGCCTCTCCACGCGCTCCTGGAAGCCGTTCGAGACTACGTACTCGTCTCGCGCCCACGTCGCCACTTCTCCGAGGAAGAGTCGGAACGTCTTGAGGTCGATGCGCATCTCTTTGTAGTCGTTGAGCGCCTCTTCGCCGCTCTCCTTGTTCATCTCTCGCGCAAGCGCTTTCTCCATCACCTCCTTGGGATCGTTGGCCACGATGCCGGCGTTGGGATTCGCTTTGGCGTCGGCGACCGCACCAGGCGCATGTCTTGCGCGGTAGATGGACTCAACCACCTGATCATAGATCAATCCGATCTGCTCCTTGGAAAAGTGACCGTGGTTCTTGAGATTGCGGATCGCGCTGCGCTTGGCGAACAGCTCGATCTCCTGCACGATCTCCTGTCGGAAGCGCCGACGTTCGCTTGCAATCGTCTCGTCCGTGATGATGCCAAACTCTCGGAACGCCACCACCAGCAGCTCCTGAAAGTTGGTGATCTGTCGGTGCCGTGGATTGGTGCTGTTCGGATGCGCGCTGTCGCCCAACGATCGGAAGTAGCCTTTGATGAGGTTGATAAAGGCGCCGTCGTCCGTCACCTCCAGCAGCTCTTCGCCGTTGATCTTTAGGATTGCGAGCCCCACCTGGAAGAGCACTTTGGGCCCCATAGCCATGAAGCAATCCACGATGCGGAATGCAAAGATCATGGGCATCGAGTTGATATAGAGCGACAGGAACCACGGCAGCGAGGCTACACTCAGCTGGATGTCGGTCTTGACAAAGTGCTCGTGGATCATAGGCAGTGTACGCTGCACCAGATTCTCAAACACCTTTTGGTCGAGCAGCGTGCCGGACATGGACTGCGTGTAGTAGCCGGGCAGCAGCCTCTCGCAGAGAGTGTCGAGCAGCCAGAAGCACTGCTCCTCGCTCATGTAGATCAGAATGGCGGCGACCACGATGTTCATAGCCTGGCAGTAGCCCAATTCGGGATTCTTCCAGCTGTACGCCACCAGTACTCGTCGCAGCGTTTCGATGCCTTCGGGCGTCTGGTAGGCTGGATATTCGGGCAGACTGCGGTTGAGATCCTTTTCGATCTCTTCGGTGCTGGTGCTGGTAACACCCTCGTATCGTTTGAGGATCGCCTGATACTCGCCGGCGTGAGCGAATCGATTGTAGATCGATCCGCAGGTGAGCTCCCAGATCTCTCCACGCAGACGATTGGGCAGGCCAACTTGCACGAGCCGCAGGAATTGCGGGTATCGTAACAGTGTGAGATTGCGACCGTGAGCCAGCATGTAGTCTCGCCAAAGTTTGAGCTTGCTCTTCTCGCGAAGTTTTCGTGCATCGCCTGGAAAGCCAAAGGTTGCTCCCAGCCCAGCTTGGTACTTGGGGGGCTCCTTGTCTGCAGACGCGTCGGCTGTTGGCTTGGTCGCTGCATCTGCGGGAGCGGCGGTGGCGGGATCCTCTTTCTCAGATGATGGCGTGAGGGATGCATCTGTGACGGCGCGCTTGCCCTTGGGATCTGAAAGGTCGTCCGAGATGAGGAATTCGCTGTAGCAACCCGAAAGGAAAGGCTTGAGGAGCTTCATGTTGCCGAGCTGTGCGCGGAGTTGATCGCGCAATACTGCGCAAAAGTGTTCGCAGGTGGGACGTAGCGCATTGAGCTGCAGAATGATCTTCATGCCATGCCAGACGACGATGCTGAGCGCAAACACGGTGCCCTTTGTGTTGAGACGTTCGACACGACGGACGCACCAGAGCGGTAGGTTCATGCGACAACTGCGGCCGCGGTCGCCTTGGCTTGCAAAGCACAGGAAGGACTGCGTCAGAGTCAAGCGGCCAGCATAGACTTGATCTTCCTGCAGTCCGTCCTTGGTGGCCGCTGAGAGCGACAGAATGGCCGAGGTAATCTCTGCATCTGCGATGGGTGACTCGCCGGTGGGAAGAGAGAATGCTTGCGCGAAAAGCTGCGACCGAGTCGGCGAGCGATAGTCGCGCAGCGAGTGTGCGATCGTCGACATTGTGCCACGCCACGTTCGAATGTTTGGCCCGAGTCCGGTCTGAAAAGGCAGGGATGGTGTGGTGGAGCGATAGAGGTGAAGCAAATGTCAAGTGTCACGTCAGCACAGCCGAACGTCGGAAGCAGGGTCAAAGCTCGGCATGCACGGACGTCGGCAGGCGCTTGCAATCGTCATGGCACCTGAGCACGACTTAACACGTGTTCTCTTCGCAATGTTAGACTCTCGCCCACTTGGTCGACTGGAATTTCAGCGGGAAGGCCGCTCACTACCTTTCCCTGTATACCTGCTTCACGCTAGATGTCCCTCGCATGGTCGACTTGCTGCTCAACAGTGGTTCGCTGGGAACTAGAGACCCCTGGTGGGAGCGCTCCTGCTCTTTGACTGCGTTCAGGCCTGGCGTCCACAGTCGACGATTACGGGGGAAAGAGGAACTCGATGGGTGGGGCGCTCGTTTGTCGTACGTGATTTCATCTCCCCGCACCGAGACACTGACCGAGCACAATCTGAACGACGGCTCAGGGTTACCGACATGCGTCGACCAACCAGAGTGCCTGAAAGCATCAAATGAGAAGTGGGTCGATCTGGAGCCTTGACCTAGTTGCTGATCTTCCCTGATCTGATCTGGCCTCCTTGGCAGACGACACCCCAACCCTCGGAAATGTACACCTGTGTTCGCGGACAAGAATGGACAAGAAGAAAATTGAAAAGGGCACATGAGCAGAGGCAAAGAGCGAGAAGAAAGGAAGAAGAAAATTCCTGCTTTCTCATTCGATTGGGTGAAAACGTGCTGTGTGCTGTTCGCACGCACGCTGGACCGCGACACTCTCTCACGCACTGCCGGAGCGCACGACAGCCCACTTTTGACTTCGCTTGGGCCAGGTGCAAAGTGGCGACTGTGCATCTGCGCTTTGCAACTCTACAACTTGTGGGATTCCCTTCTTGCGCTGGCGCGACACCGGGTGCGACCGTGGATCTTCCAATTCCTATTTCTTCTCGTTTTGACGAACGTGACTCCTTCCTTCCTCTTCTCTTCCTACACCACCCGTCCATCCCTCCCTCTCTCCGCTTTTTCTACCACAACTACCACTCTTCTTGCTCGTGGACACGTTCAAAGAAGCTCGTCCCTGTCGTCTCGATCCTTTGGTTTAGACGCCTACCACACCTCCTACCATTCCTGTTCCCCGTCTCGTCCGTCCTTTCCACAAATCCAAAATGGCGTAAGTACTAGCTTCAGTCCGCTCTTCGGGACCACATTGGCACAGTGCAGATCATTGTCTAACCTCATCCTCCCGTTCTTTTATCGACTCTGGCCTTTGCAGTACCTCCGCCGTTCTCGGTTACCCCCGCATTGGTCCTCAGCGTGAGGTCAAGAAGGCCCTCGAGGCTTACTGGGGCGGCAAGTCGTCCCAGGAGGAGCTCCTCAAGGTCGCCAAGGAGCAGCGTCTCCAGACCTACAAGTTCATCAAGGACGCTGGCGTTGATGTTGTGCCCACCGGAACCTTCTCGCTCTACGACCACGTCCTCGATGCCTCCAACACCTTCAACCTCATCCCCGAGAACTACGCCAAGTCTGGTCTCGATGCGCTCGACACGTACTTTGCTATGGCCCGTGGCCACCAGAAGAACGGCGTCGATCTCCCTGCCACCGAGATGCAGAAGTGGTTCGACTCCAACTACCACTACCTCGTCCCCGAGCTGAGCGAGTCCACCGAGTTCAAGATCAACAACACCAAGCCCATCGACGACTTCCTCGAGGCCAAGGAGGCCGGCTACAACGCCCGCCCCGTCCTCGTCGGTCCCGTCACCCTCCTTGCCCTCGGTAAGCCCGGTAAGGACGCCAAGGACGCCGAGCTCGACCCCGTCTCGCTCCTCGAGAAGCTCGCCCCGGTCTACGGTGAGATGCTCGCCAAGCTCGGCGAGGCCGGCGCCGAGTGGGTCCAGATCGACGAGCCCGTCCTCGTCCTCGACCGTGCTCAGCAGTACGCTGCCGAATTCAAGGCTGCCTACGAGACCATCGCCAAGGCTGCCCCCTCGGTCAAGATTCTGATCGCCACCTACTTCAACAAGCTCGAGTCCAACCTCGAGATCGTCAAGACCCTCCCCGTCGCCGGTCTCCACATCGACCTCGACCGTGCCCCCGAGCAGCTCGACGAGGTGCTCGCCGCCTTCGCCAACACCAAGCACGTTGTCTCGCTCGGTCTCGTCTCTGGCCGTAACATCTGGAAGACCGACCTCAGCGCTGCTCTCAAGACCGCCCAGAAGGCCGTCGAGAAGCTCGGCGACGCTTCGCGTGTCCAGATCGCCTCGTCGTCTTCGCTCCTCCACACCCCCATCACCATCGCCAACGAGAAGAAGCTCAGCGCCGAGGTGCTCGACTGGTTCTCGTTCGCCAACGAAAAGTGCGCCGAAATCGCCACGCTCGCTGCCGCCCTCCGTGACTCGAGCTCGGCCGCCGACGCTCTTGCCGCCAACGAGAAGAGCATCAAGGCTCGTCGCGACTTTGAGAAGAACTCGGACTCGGCCGTCCGTGACCGTGTTGCCAACATCAAGGATGAGGACCTTGCCCGCAAGTCGCCCTTCAGCGTCCGAAAGGAGGTTCAGAAGGAGCACCTCGCCCTTCCCCTCTTCCCCACCACCACCATCGGCTCGTTCCCCCAGACCAAGGAGATCCGCCAGTACCGTGCGCGCTTCAACAAGAACGACATCTCCAAGGAGGAGTACGAGAAGTTCCTCGAGGACGAGATCAAGATGGTCGTCGAGAAGCAGGAGGCCCTCAACCTCGACGTGCTCGTCCACGGTGAGCCCGAGCGTAACGACATGGTGCAGTACTTCGGTGAGCTCCTCGACGGCTTCGTCTTCACCCAGAACGCCTGGGTTCAGTCATTCGGTTCGCGATACGTTCGTCCCCCCGTCGTCGTCTCGGACGTTAGCCGACCTGCTCCCATGACTGTGCGATGGTCGTCGTACGCCCAGAGCCTCACCAAGAAGCCCATGAAGGGTATGCTCACTGGTCCCGTCACCATCCTCAACTGGTCCTTCCCCCGTGCCGACATCAGCAAGGAGGTGCAGTCCAAGCAGATCGCCCTCGCCCTCCGCGACGAGGTTATCGACCTTGAGAAGGCCGGTGTCCGCGCCGTCCAGGTCGACGAGCCTGCCATTCGTGAGGGTCTGCCCCTCCGCCAGAAGGACTGGGCCGGCTACCTCCGATGGGCTGTCGACTCGTTCCGTCTCTCGACCTCGGGCTGCTCGGATGCCATGAACATCGCCTCGCACTTCTGCTACTCTGACTTCTCGCTCATCATGAAGTCGATCATCGAGCTCGACGCCGATATGATCTCGATCGAGCACTCCAAGTCGGGTGAGCACCTGCTCGGCGCCTTCAAGAAGGTCGGCTACCCTTCGCACATCGGCCCCGGTGTGTTTGACATCCACTCTCCTCGTGTCCCCAGCAAGGAGGAGATGATTGGCCGCATCCAGGCCATGGCCGAGGTGCTTCCTAAGGACTCGATCTGGGTCAACCCCGACTGTGGTCTCAAGACCCGAACTTGGGAGGAGTGCACTGCCCAGCTCACCAACATGGTCGCCGCCGCCGAGGAGTGCCGCAAGACCCTTGCTTAAACCTTCTTTTCCCCTCAATCTCTCCATCTCCCGCTCTTCTCGCCTTATGGGTCCGGCATCAACTGCTATGGTCCCGGTCGAGCACAGCTGTATTCCCCCTCATTTTGTCCTATTCCCTCTAGTCTGAACCTTGGTTTCCCTCTACTGTCGTCATCGTCTTTCTATCTTTCTCGCATCTGTCTCTCGTATTCCACCTCTGTATTCTGTACGCATTCAACATGATATCCCGCCTCAAAAGCATTCAACATGATCCTAGCAATTCCAGCCTTTCAACATGGACATCGATCCGTTTGTGAGCCCGTGCCTGCCGGCGTAGAAGGACGAGGACGACATCTGAGGTTTCGACAGGCTTCTGCGACAGAAGCGAAGCGAAGCGAGACGCGTCGATGTGTGACTTTATTCGAAAGTGACACTAAGTTACTTGCGTTTTTCCAGAAATCACATGCATGTCCATCGGAAGAGGCACACACGCACGCACGCACACGCATGCACCACACTGGCCAGCATTCACTTCACACGCATGCGACAAGTCTACTGCAGCGAGCTTGAGCTTTTGGCAGTGTTGAACAAACACTTGGCTGCGGGTCCTTGTCTCTATTCTACCATCAACCACATCCAACGTGTAGGCTTCAGCTTACAAGGCCTTTACGCATTTAGCAGAAATGTCGGACGTCGAAGATCCCAACGAATCGATTCACGCTGACCAACCTTCGCTCGACGAGCTAGACGGTCAAGACCAGCAACGGACAAGCGAGGCTTCCGTCGCGGACGACGGATCTGTGGACGAAGGCGCGCTTCATAGCGATCGGACTTCCTCTGAGAAGGAAGGCGGGGAGCTTGTCGCAGAGGACGTGGTCGGTGACGAGCAGGACGACGATCAGCATGACATCAAACAGAGCGATCAGATCAAGTCCGATCCTGCCTCTAGCCCTACATCCCCCAAACCTTCGGTTCCTCTGACACCTTCATCTACTGCTGCTCGTGCTGCAGGCACCCCCAAGACGAGCACGGCTGCCTCTGCTACGGCTCGCAGGGTCGTCGCCGGAGCTCGACCCTCTGTAGCTGGTATTGCAGCCTCTAGACCCGCTGCCTCGGCGACTGCAGCCGCTGCGGCACGAACGGGCGCGGCAGGACGCCCCAGCGTCACTGCTGCTCGAGGAGCTTCGTCTACGACAGCCTCGAGAGCTACCGCCAAGACCACTCGTCCAGCCGTCACCGGACGACCTAGTCTAGCTCCGGGACCTACCACCGCCGCCGCACGCCCATCCGCCGCCGCCGCCCGGCCATCAGTAACAGGCGCGGCAAGCACTGCAGCACGACCTCCAACCTCCACAGCAGGTGCAACACGTCGTGTGTCTACCGCGCCTTCATCGCCGGCCGCGAGCACAACCGGCGCAGCGCCGGTACGAAGACCTGTCGGTGCGGGCTCTGCGGCTGCACCAGGCTCCAGCACAGCGGCTGTGCGCAAACCCGCTGGCACCACTTCGGTTGCTGGATCCACCACCGCGGCTGCTCGTAGGCCTCCTGTCTCTTCAACTGCGGCAACCACCTCGTCGTCCCTTGCGGCAAAGAGGGCGTCGGTAGCCGGTTCGACTGCGTCTTCAGGTGGCGCGCCTGCTGCAGCCACGACTGCAGCCCGGCGCGCGTCGATCACGAGCAACGGTGCCGGTGCTCCTGGCGCAGCCGCGCGTCCTGCGTCCGCAGCACGTTCCAGCTTGGCTCCAGCGACGCGATCAGCCGCTGCCGCTGCCACCCCGGCCGCGACCGCTGCTGCTAGAAAGAGCCTCGCTCCGGCTGGATCTACAGCCGCCGCCGCTGTGAAAGATCTGCAGGACAAGGTGTCGAAACTGGAAGCAGAGCTAGCCGAGCAGAGCGAGCAATTGAACCTGCTCAAGTCCGACCTCGAGTCGAAGGACGAAGAGCTGCAAGCCAAAACGGTCAGCCTCTCGGCAGTCGAAGCTAAACTCGCCGAAGGAAAGGAGGAAGAAGCGAAGCTGGACGAAGGTTCTACTGCAGCCTCTTCCAATCGAGTCAAAGAGCTGGAAGCGGAGGTGGACCGTCTTCAAGCTCAACTTGGCTCGTCCGAAAAAGAAGGCGCAGATCAAGCTTCTCAACACAATGTCGTCCTTGCTCAAAAAGAGGTCGCCATTGCAGAGGCTCAGACCAAAATCATTGATCTCGAGACGGAACTGACCCAGGCGCGTTCCGCTCTCGAAGCTGCAACTGGCCAGCTCGAAGGAATGGCAGCGATCCAGGACAAACTCAGCGCGAGCTTGAAAAAGATCGAAGAGCAACAGGCCAGCGCGAAGCAAGCCCGAGACGAAGCTCAGTCCGCCAACAAGCTTGTTGCCGAGCTTGAGCAACGCATTCAACAGCTGACTCTGGACCACGAGCAGAAGACGAGTGCAGGCGACGCTCAGCTCGCGGAACAGCGTCAGGCTCACGAGTCTGCTGTGGGCCAGGCCAACGACAAGGCTACCGCTCTGGAATCGCAGAAAGAGAAGCTCGAAAACGAGATCGTCGAGCTCAAGGCTCGGCTTCGAGAAGCTCAGAACAAAGCAACCGAGGCCAGCGAGGCTGGCGAAAAGGGCGCATTCACCTTGGCAGATAAGGAAACCGAGCTCACCGCTCTCAGACAGAGCCACCAAGACCTGCAAGACAAGGTGGTCGAGCTCGCTGACGTCCAACAGCGGAATGCGGAGCTGGAAGAGCGAGTTGCGAAGCTTGCTGAAGTGGAGCAGCGCAACGTTGACCTCAAGACCCAGTCAGAGACTGATTTCTCCGCCTTCGAGAGCAAGCTGGCTGAAGCTGTCGCTGCTGCCGAAGCTGCTGCCCTCGCAAAGGCACACCAGTCGCATCAGCAAGAGTCAGCCTCAGTTGAGTCACGGCATGGCGTAGCAGTCGCTCAGGCGGTCGAGCAGGCGCGCACGGAAGCGGAGCAGAAGCACGCAGCTGTCCTTGAAGACGCTATTAGCAGCGCTCGTCGTGAATTGTCTGCCGAACACGCCCAGCAGCTCGAACATAGGCTAGAGCAAGCGACTGCCAAGCACGACGAAGAGAAGGCGAGAGAGGTTGACGCTGCTCGTCGTGATGCCGAAGAGCAGCTCCGCGGGGCGCTGCAGAAGGAACACAAAGCAGCTTTGGAGGCGGCGCGAGCTTCGGATGCTAAGCGACACGCCGAAGAGCTTTCCGCTTTGGCTGCCGCTCACGAGACAACGCTTTCGCAGACTCGTGATGGCCATGCATCGGAGCTTTCGTCTCGGAACGATGCCGCCGAAGGGCGCTTGAAGGAAGTGCAGCAGACATTGGAGCAGGTCAGAGCTGAGCTCGCAGCTCAGGAGACCAAGTACGCTGCGCAGGTCGCCGAAGTCAAGGCCGAGCATGATCAGAAGGTCATGGACGCCTATGAGAAAGCCCGTGCCGAGGCAGGCGATGGCCACTCGACCGATCTCCAAAGTCTCAAGGAGCAATCCGCCAAAACGATCGAGCAGATGCGCAAGTCGCACGCCGACGAGCTCGAAGCCGCGCAGGCCGCACACGCCACCGCGCTCGCTGAAGCGGACGAGCGACACACGACCGAGCTGAAACGTGTCCAGATGGAGCTCGGTGCTGCGCAGAGCGATCTGAAGAAGATCAAGGATGCATTGGCCAAGCTTCAAACCGAAAAGGAAGCCGCTGATGCCCGCGTCCAGTCCCTCCAGGCCGAGCTGTCTTCCGCGTCCGACAAGGCCAAGCAGGCTGCCAAGGATTCCGCATCGGCCAGCTCGTCCGAGACGTCGGCGCTTCGAACGGAGATCGAACAGCTTCAGCAGGAGCTTGCCGACGTACGCAGCGCCCACGACCAGTCGCAAAACGCCTTTGTCGAGCAGTTTGAAGCCATCTCAAACCAGCACGAGACCGACAAGAAACACTTGGTCCAGAAACACGTCGATGAACTCGATCAGCTCACAAAGAGACACGAAGCTGCCTTTGTGCCGGTGCGCGAGAAAGAGTTGGAGGACATGGGCAAACTCATGGATCTCCAAGACAAGCTCGACGAGGCAATTCGTGCTCGCGATGCTGCCACCGAAGAGCTGGCCCTGATAAGGTCCAAGGTTGCCTCTACTACGTCCACCACGGCCGCGAGCTTGCTTGACGGACAGGGCAAGGAGAATCAGGAGATGAGCGATCTCGAGCGACTCCACGCCGCGCACACCGAGAAGGTAGCCACACTCTTGAATCAGCACCACGAACAGCTCGAGCAGTTGTTGAGCGAACGCCGAGCCGAACGCAAAGAGCTCGAAAACGTCACCCGTGACCTGCAGAATGCCAAGAGAGAAGTCGAGTTCCTCACGCGAGAACATGAGGACGCCGACAAGCTCAAGCAAGAGGTGGTGGATCTGGAAGAGCGACTCAAGCAGACTCTCACCAGAGCCACTGCAGCTTGACCTCGTTGCTGCTGACCTGGAGGGTTTGTAGATCTCGAATGCTGTTGATTAGGAATGACTGGAGTACAAATACAAAGATAGATGAATGCGAACAACGGTTTCGACTGCGTCTTTTGCGAGCGGTTGGATGGAGGCGAGGTTGCGGAATGTGCACCAGGTGCCTGAGCATGTCTGATTGTAGGATGCGATGTAATCTGGATGCGATTTGGAGAGGTTGTGTTCGCGAACGAGGAGGGTATGGACGAGTTTCTTGATCGTATTGCGGTTGAGCTTCTCGATGGATGCGGTGTCGTCGGCGGCGCTAGTCGGTGAATTGGATGCCGGCTTTGTATCGGTGAGAAAAGGCTCTGGCGAGACGGACTCCACTTTGACGGGTTTCACATCGAGCAGATCATTACCGGTGTCGTGCGGTGGCCGGAGCAGGGCTCGTGTTGGCTGCTTGCCCAGATTGAGACGGGGCAGGTCGGACAGGATGCGGTCTGAACGGTGCTTGATCGCTCTTGTCGGCGCGAACGCGCTGCTGTCCAGGGATTCGCTCTTGAGGTGGTTGTCGAGGCGTGGACTGCCAGCGACTTTACGGTCGGAGCTGCTGCCGTGTCGCTTCTCGCCGCGTCGACCTGGTGTGTGTGCGTTGACAGCCGGGAGCGCTGCTGCGCTCGAGTCTCTGATAGGGGTTGCTGCCGTGTGACGTTGGGTATGACTCGGTTTGCGTTTCGACCTTGCCTGGAGCAGTGCCGAGATAGACCCGCGGGGAAGCGGGTCATCTGGACGCGGGACGGTGCTCGTCGATCTCGCTGCGACACCACCAAAATGCGGAAGAGATAGCCCCGCCTGGCTGAACACATCGTGCAGCGTCTGCGATCCGACGCTTGGCTGTCGATGAAAGCTGCGCGATCTGCTGAGCTCCTTTGCTGCGATGCCTGCATCGGCTCTCCGCGCCTGAACCGTCACTCTTCGGCCCAACACCAGTCGCACTGGTGTGGAACCGGAAGACAGCTCCGCATCAGATGCTGGCTGAGCAAAGATAGCATACTCCGTGTGACCAGCGGCGGAAAAAGTGAATGGATCCGAAGCGGCAGCATTGTCCCCTTCTGCCAGTAGCGAGGGCTGAAGCGAGACGGTGACCATGTGTGCGGACCGTCGTTGACCCGCATCCTGCACAAAGTCGGCGTCGAAACAGAAGATACGCTGAAAGAAGCTCCATGTCGCCGATTCACGAGGATCGATGTACACCCGAACCTCTCCACTAGCCACCCAATGTGTCTGCTTGTGATTTGTCGTGCCGACTATTGGCGAGGACCCTCGATCGGTTGATACGGCGGAAATGCGCAGTGGTTGGTTTCGCAGCATCTCGAGCGCCAAGCACAGATCGGCTTCCGCCTCGTGAATGTTGCTCTGAGCATCGTTATTTGTGCTGCCTGCGACGAACGGGTTGGCGTAAGAGACGATGGCGATCCCAGGCAAGCGCGTGCCGTCGATGAGGACCAAGTCGCTGCGCCATAGAAGCCGCGCTTTCGCATCAAGTCGCTTCGCCATAACAGCCTGGCTCTGGCTTCGGCTCGAGTCTTGGCCGCCGCTTTACCAGTAGCATCTCCCTTCTGCCGCCAGACGAGTAAACGAGGTGGAGATGCTGTTCGTGTCGAGAGCAGATTCGGATGAGAGGTGGAGTGAGAAGAGTAGTGAATGGACGCGCTCGACACGGTCAAATGTGTTTGTTCGTGTCGCGACTCTGCATGCATTGCACCTGGAATTGATCGAGGCAAAAAAGAGAGTCCTACGGGGATTGAACCCGCGACCTGCAGAATACCCGAAGGAACCTTCAGGTTGAAACCGAAGTCTGCCGCTCTACTGCTGAGCTAAAGACCCTATGATTCCAGTTTCAGTTGGCTGTGTGGTTATAAGCTGTCCAGTTTTTTGTCAAGCCCGCTAAAGTTCTGCCTCGCGCCTTGGCGCGTCAAGTGGAGTGTTGGTGTTGGCGTTCTTGCGGAACTCAGCTTTTTCTTCCGATGCAACCACCATTTCACTCATGCTTTCATGACGGCCGAACGGCACCCATGACGGCCTCCCGCGGCACGCGACGTTTGCGCAGCAATCAGTCCCGCAACGACATCGACGATGGTCCCGAGGAGGGGTCTGAGACGAGCAAGCAAGCAACACGAGCGAGTGCCCAGCGCCATCACCAGAGGCACGTGCAATCTGGCGGGGAAACCACAGGCCATGAGCGAGGTGGGGACGAGAGCGAGGTCTACGATGCAGTAAGCGGAAGTGACGGCGACGGCGAAGAAGATGATGATGATGAGGAAGACGACGACGACGATGAGGAGGAGGAGGAGGAGGAGGAGGAAGAAGAGGAAGAGGAAGAAGAGGAAGAAGATCAACCCGAGGAGGATGAAGACGAGTCTCCCTTCAAATTCCTCGAAGGGCTTGGAGCCAACTGGCTGATGGGAAAGAATGAAGCTTCAGCACTGCAACCGACACATCGCAACGTCGCTTTGGAGAACGACGGCCGCTCGCCAGCAGCAAGCGCAGATGATGCAGAGTTCTACGGTGCTATGATCCAAATGCTCACTCACGTCCTCGGCTCGTCGGATTCAATCTCTTGGCCGAATCAACCAACACCAGGATCACAGCTCGCCCCTTCTCCCTTCGCCCATCCCTACAGTAGTCCGGCGCAGACACCCAGCCATGCAGCCGGTACCGTGTCCACGCCATCACAACTCGCTTCGGGGAGCACCAACAAACACCGAGAGAACAAGGCAGAATTCTCGGCGCTGCAGCCGATGATCCAAGCGCTCATAGCACGCCTCGGAAAAGACCATCAACTTCCGCGCCGACCGGTAGGCGAGCAAGACCTCACCGCTCTCTTGCAAACCCTGATGCAACAGCAGCAGCAAGGTCAACAGACGAACAAAGGAGCACCGCTTCGATCCGACAGCTCCTTCGCAGAGGCCAACCGTGAAATCGTCCAGCCAGAATCGATGGCGCAGATGCCCTCTAGTCAACTATCCCAGCAATGGACCGGCGCCGCAACCTCATACGGACTGCCGGCCAGTGCCACGCATCAACCTCTTCATTTTGCCGACCTCGACTTTGAGGACGAAGATGAGGACGATCCCGATTTCAACCCTGACTTGAATCCCGATCTCCCGCTTCCCTCGGCTTGGTCTCTCGCGGTGCGCGACGTTGTAGCCTCTGAAGAATCGAAAGCAGCAGCTGCTGCAGCCGCTGCCGCAGTAGCGTCCCGTTCCGGCACCCCGTCTGGCGCTCAGACTCCACTAGACATGCCGCCGCCCGTAAGCTATCGAGCCCGCGATCTGCACTCCACAGCACGATCAGCAATACCTTCTCCTCGGGACTCAGGCGGACGCCGCACGTCTTTTGAACAATTATCTGAAGAGCCTTCCAGGCGGGCTTCTCTATCGCACTTTTCGACGCCGACCGCAGAGATATCCGCTCCACCCACGCATCCCGCAGTACGAGATGCTCAGCGGACTGCAACGAGGCGATCCACTCCTCCCCCTTCGACTGCGGTTTACACACGAGCAGATCGACCCACGATGGCTTCGGATCTTCTCCTGTCGCCATCTGGCAGACCGATCAGAGCCTCGCGGAAGAGAGCAGGCTCTCCAGTATCCGGCGCTCCGTCCAGGCCCGCGCGTTCGGATGTGGCATCACTGTCTGAGCCGCCCCCGAGAGCAGCAGGCGTCACAGAGCAAAGCGCGCCGCGCAAGAGAGGGCGTAAGCCCGTCCTCGAACCAGGCGAAGCACAACGTCGTCGCGCCCAACGCAACGTCGAATACCAACGCATGCGACGTCAAGAGAAGAAGGCCGAGGAGTCAGAACAGACTGAGACCGTGCTCGAGCTCAAAGCTGAAGTCAAGGTGCTTCGCGCGGAGCTGGAGCGTCTGCGCGACGAGAACGCCATGCTGCGAGCCCACCGCGAGCTCGATCGGCTGCGTCGTCATTGAAGGCATGTTGACTCCAGATCACAGCGGCGAAGAGTAGCATCGCCTTTGCAATCATTATACCCTTTCAGAGCAACCTGCACGTCAGCGTTCTGCAACCTCGGATTTTTTTAGCCGAGATAGCCGCTGCACTCCCACGCCGCGTCCTTGGCCAGCTGAGGTGGAAAAGTCATGCCGGCTGTTGGCGATGGCGCAAGAGAAGTTTAATTTATGAGATCTGAGCTTTCCATCCTGTCGCATCCTCCTGATTTCACCACCACCATCTTGCTTGCCTGAGGTCGTTCGGGCTCCCGCGGCACGCTATGCCGCCCAAAGCGAAGGTTCCGCGCCCGGACCCGACCCTCTCTGCGTCGCCCGTCTCGGCTTCTTCGCCGCCCAGACCACTCGGATCAATGCGAGACCTATCCTCCTCCACATCGTTAGGATCGCTGCCCCAAATCGAGGTGAAACCTCAAAAGGCCTGCGTCCTCTGTCGCCGGTCCAAAGTCAAGTGCATTCACGACGGTGCGCCTCCATGCAAGCGCTGCAAGGACACGCAGCAAGAAGCACAGTGCAAGTTTCGTCTCCGCGCCGACGATGAAACATGGCGCGAGCGCACCGACGATGTCTTGAGCCGGCTTGGCGAGAGTGTGGATTGGCTCGTGGAACAGCAACGGCGTCAGCAGCAGCAGCAGCAACAGCAACGGCCACCACCTCTATCACCACAACAACATCAACAGCAGTATCAGCACCAGTACCCCGACTATGGCCGATCTGATGTAGCAACAACCAGCAGCTCTCCCATGTCTGCCCCTTCACCACGGAAACCGCAACGAGCGAGTCACTACCACGTACCGCCGCAACTGGGCAGAGCACCTATCGAAGATATCTGGAGCGCACCTTCGACACATTCGAACTTGTCGAGTGACCGTGGACAAAATCGATCAGATCTTGCGCACTCACACAACGGCTCAAGCTCGAGCTCTCAGGCTCGGCCCTCGTCCACCACCTATCTCGGCTTCGATGGCGCAGGAGGCCTTCTCAGTCCAGGTGATTCGCATCCACGATCTGTCTCCTCGCCTTCGTATCAATCCTCAGTCACGCAAAAGAATTACCGCCCGCCGACCACAACTCAGGCAACACGGTCGTACTACAGTCATCACTCGCTCCCTTCGTTCTCTGCGTTGCA
Organism: Pseudozyma hubeiensis SY62; assembly: GCF_000403515.1. Lineage (NCBI taxonomy): Eukaryota > Fungi > Basidiomycota > Ustilaginomycetes > Ustilaginales > Ustilaginaceae > Pseudozyma > Pseudozyma hubeiensis. The sequence continues at coordinate 196,628 of NW_012133841.1, forward strand.
GACTCTTCAGCCTCCCGTCACAGACTCCTCTGCCATGTCGAATAGCATATCTGCGCCGCATCTTGCTTCTTCTCAACATATCTCGCCCTCCGGATCGTCCACTGTCTCTCATGAGCATTCGTCGCCTAGACGGCAAGCTCAGCATGATTATGGCATCGAACCCGGTCAGAGTCGGCCTTCCTCAATCCTACACGCCCTGCAGCAACCAGTCAGTCACCAAGCGAGTCAAACCAGGCTGCAGACGGGATCCATGACAGCGACATCTAGCTCACCCTACGCGAGGCCTTCCCACTTTATCGGACGCAACGATCCGCGCCTCACCGTGTTATCGATGGGCCTCGTTTCGATGGACCAAGCACGTCATCTTTTCAAGTTCTTTGCGCGCTTTCTGCAACCGCACTGCTTTGGATTCCCAGCCTATCCAGCAAACGAGCACATGACACCGTTGATCATCGCTTGCATCCTCATGGTCTCGTCCATGCACGAGCCCAACTCGAGGCAACATTTTGAGCGCTTTCGTCACGAAGCCTTCTCGTCCCCCCTACTCCTGGATCAGCACATCGATCCACACGCACCGCTGGATCCTGAACTTGGCATCGGCGTCGAAGAGATTACCGGGGCTTGCATCGCTGCTTGCTGGCTCGGTGGACAGACGGCGCTATCCATCGCACGCCTGGCTCGATACTGGGCCATAGGATACCTCGAACACTTTGAAGTGCGGTCGGCACAGACTCTAGGCGAGTGGATGACGATCCTACCTCCGTTTCGTCAGATCGATCTGGTGGGAAAGCTTCGCATCTGGCTCATGTCGTACATCACCGAAGCGCAACAGGCCATCATCAACGACCAAGCGAGCTTGTTTCCACAGAGCGACCCGGCGCACTACTGTCAAGGGCTCTTGAACGCCAGCCGTCACGGTTCAGAGTTGGCCGAATCAGCCGCCCACGAAAATGGAGGAAGTAAGGGGTCGGATCTTCCCGCCAACGTTGACGGTACACCCAGATCCACTCATTCGCAGTCGTCCGCCGTGCCTGCCCCTCCCAGCGATGGAGCCGGTGGGATCGGCTCCTTCTCGTCGGATCGTCAACTCGTCGCACATGCTCGGATGATGTCCATCCTTCTAGCAGCGCAGGATTTTCGCCGCGCAGCGCGTATCGCAGCTCCATCAACAGACTCTCAGCCTGAGCAGAGGGTCAGGAATTTTCAGCCATCCCATATGGTAGAGCGATGGCGGGACTGGCTGGAAGAGCTCAACAGATGGCGTCTGCTCACCTCGCAGCATTCAGACTTGTCAGACAGCTCGCTCGAGTCGATCGATCTTTCCCTGCTCTACCATTTATCGCGTGCGTTTCTCGCTTCTCATCCACTGGATCCCGAGCTTGGCATACTCGACGAGACGCAACACGCGCTCAGGGCTGCTTCGAACGCCGATCCTCCCGACTTTTCCCGGCTTGCCGTTGCGCAGCTTCGCACCATCTCCACGGCCAAGCACTCGGCGCTTTTTGCACTCAAGCTCGCCACCACGGACTTTGGCGAAAAGCTCTCGTATCTTCCGCAGTTCTATCATTGGCTGCTGGGTCATGCGGCTGGACTGCTCTTGCTACTGGTACAACGCAAGGAGATCTTTCTCATGGCCAAGGAGGCAGAGTCGCTGCTCGAGGTCACGGAGAAATTTGTGCAGCTTTACGTGTTCCGCATCACCAGCCACTCCTTCCATTCGGTTGCGGGAACCTTTGCGGCGGGAACAAGCACGTCCCGGATAGAGCGATCAGGGATCAAGCGGTCCGCTTCGGATGCGGATCTTCGCGGCGACCACGAGGACGACGAGCGTCGAAAGCCGCAAGGTGGGCAGGGAGGCGATGGCAGCAGCGATCCGCTTGATTTCCAGTGGCCATTCATGTCTGGCTTTCCTACCACAGCGCAGAACGGTCCTGCATCGACGTCGAACGCAGCTGCAGGGAACGGCACGCAGAGCCATCCGAGTTCCAGCGGCGTAAGTTCGACACCTCCCAATCCGATGGCGCAGCAGCATGTCAACCACGGCAACCCAGCCGAGAAGCATCCTGCTCTGGCCAACGCGCAGTCTCTGGCTCGGGCGCTGTATTTTGTCAAGATGCAGGTGCAGTCGATGAACGTGCGATTGTGAAGGTGTACAAGCCTTTTAGTCTGGAGCTTTTGAAATACGATCTTTGCCCATACCGCTTCTTGATGATTTGTGTGAATCATGCGTACTTGTCGCTCTTGAGCTTACTGCGGCGGTCGAGCATCTCTTCCGCTAAGCGTCCTTCCTTTTCGGCCTTTCGGAGCGCTCTGCGTTCCTCCTTGGATAAACTGGAAGCGTAGTCGCACGGAAGGTACCGCGAGCCGGCTCGAGATTTGAACGTTTCCAGCTCCTGAGCGACAACCTGATCGCGCAGGCCGAGTTGAACGGCGGTAGGGTCATTTGCTTTTGTTCTATTCATGCCTTTCGGATCGTCTGCGTGACGAGCGGCGTGACGATGTTTCCATTGCACCTTGATCTGCCAGACGGCTTCTTTGTCGGTAGCGTCGCAGACGGCCCGGACGACGGTTTTGCCTCCTGCTACTTGGTCTAGGCCGAGATAGCGGTTGTGCACGGATCGCAGTGTCCACGATCCGTGGCCGGTTGGGTCGATGGTCCACTCCTCTTGCGGTCCTCTGGCTTCCATGGACGCACGAAGCAGGCCAGACTTGTCTGCTCCGAGGAACTTTCCTTCGGCGCTTTTGAAGGTGAAGCGTGCGGGGGATGTGCTTCCGGGCACTTTGGTTGCTATCCAGACTTGATACATGGATGTGGGCGTCGGACTTGCGAAGCTACTCGATGGACCAGAATCAGGTACGATCTCTGCCCCTTCGAGCTCCTCCGCGAGTTTCGGATCGGTCGCTACCAGATCAGCTCGGTCTTGAAAAGCACTTTCCTCTGTGCTGGGCAGCAGCAGTGCCGCCTCGACGCTTTGCAGCGTAGGCTGGAATGCAACGCAGTACGCTGCGGTCGAAGACCCCGACTGCTGCTGTTGGAAGAGGAAGCATGGTCCACTGAGATCCTGTTCGGTCTCAACGGCGACCCATGCTCGTTCGTCGCCGCCTACGTCTTCGACGTCCGAAGCATCACCCGCTTTTCGTTTTCTGGACGAGGATTCGCCGTGATCGTGCTTGTGAGAGCTCCGCTTGCGCTTCTTTGGCTTGTCTCCTTTGAAGCTCAGCCGCAAGCTTTTCGCCTTTGTTTCGCCCATCGTGCGTGGACGGGCATGGCTGAGTTGGTCCGAGATGGAATGTGAAGCTCCACATCTTCGCACCGCGCTCCCTTCATAACCCGTGTCCCGGAAATTCAGACTTCTTTTTTGGAGATCTTCTCAACTTTTCTTGCAATTGCGAGTGATGTACCTCTGAACGGACAGGACTCTTTCCGTGAATGTGCACAATGAGATGAAACAAGAGCATAAGATGGAATAGTGGAAGGATGTTCCAGGTCGTTCAGCCGAGTCGTCCACATATGATCAAGACGAGCCGGATAGTTATGACAAGGTTTCTGCTTCGACGAGTCGAAATGTTCGCTGCTGTGGCCCAGTTTGTCCCGTCACAGAAGATGTAGAATGCATCTTATGGACTCTAATATGGGCGGAGAGAAGAAAGGATGGGTAAGGAAAGAGATATGGAGAGAGAGGAAGCGGCACGAATCGGTGAAGGGAGCGTTAGGTTTGAGAGGGAAAGAGACAACAACGAGCGCGGAAGGAGAGCAACAAGACGACGACACGCCACAAGTGAAGAGCCGTGCACGATCAAGCGGGAGCGTATCGACCAGGATTGTCGTCGATTATGGAGACAGCGAGACCATGTGTTGACCGTGACTTGACAAGATGATGGCAGGAAAGGAAGCTCTCGACCCGGAAAGAGATCCGCTTTCCTTTCTGTGGAAGCGAACAGCTCTCTCTTTCCTTTTTTCTTCTTTTCCTTCCGCTTCCCAGACCAACCCTACTTTTCGCGCGACAGCTAGAAATTGGGGCCCGCGTTGAATGACAGCTCACTAACGATCCACGACCTTGCACAGGCCGCAAGCGGAGGTTATGACCGGCTGAGCTCAGCAGCTGGACGGGCATCGCCGGCTGCGATCCTTGAGAGAACCCCCCCCCCCCCC